>NW_018743616.1:310000-565525 GCF_001683475.1 Chenopodium quinoa
ACAGGTGTGACTGGGGATGCCGGCTGGGGGTGTTTGGACCACCCTTACTCTTCTACGAATTCGACCGTCTCTGTTCATGTGCAGGACAGAATGGCTCGGACAAGGAAAACGGTTGTTGACCCCGAGTACCAGCCAGAACTCCGGTTGATGATGCTCCTTATGACCAACCGGGCGTACCTAGCACGCTCGGAGATGAGATTCTTGAGGAATCCGGGAGCTCAGACGATGAGGAGACCGTCCAGCAATCTGACTCCACTGAGTCAACAATGGAGCCGGATGCCCCTCAAGAGGATGAGGAGGCATACAATTGGCCTTCAATAAATAACCCAACAGAGGCGCACATGAGCGCCCGGGACGTTATTACCTTAAATGCAACCCTCCCGGCATTTTTGGAGAAGCGCCCGGTAAGGGCCAGATGGGAGGTCGTCGTTTCGCCTGTGGAGGCATCCGTTGTCTGGGATGACGACTTGGACCACGCCAATGTTTACCTTGGCTGCTATGAGGCGGAATTCAAAGCCGGCCTCTGGTTCCTCCTTAACACAATTAAAGCCATTCTAAGGGGTTACGACCTTGGCGTCTGGCAGCTCACACCCAACTTTTGGGTGAACATTCTGGGGTACATAGCCGCTTGTGAAATGCAGGACATAACACCTAGCTGGGAGGCGTTTGCACATAATGCACTATCTTAGTCGTGACCCAGGCGGCTGGAATGCGTGGTACACATTGACCACGCATCCGGAGTACATGATGACGCTGGAGAAGCCGTCTAAGTGGACCAGCTGGAAGAGAAAATTTTACATGGTCTCTTCCCCTTCTCCGGCTGTGAACCACCGGCTGCGTCGCTACAATAAGCACCCGGCTTTATTGGGAAAGAAGTGTGCCCTCCCCAAGATACCGGAGAGGTCCTGGGATTAAATAATGGAGCCGAGCCTTTTTAAGAAAACTACCCTGCCTCTGGATGATGGGACACAAGTCATTGACCCTAAGTTCTGGGTCCCTCATCCGGATTGGTTCAAAGACGAGGCGTTCCTTTCTACCTGTGGTCTTAGCACTTTCTGGAGCAAACGTACGTTAATTGCTTAACCGGCGTCTTATGCCGCCTGTATGGTGTTTGAATGTCTCGAACTTTATTTTTCCTTTTTGCAGAGAAAGGACTCGAGATGGTTCCTCCCGAAAAAACTCCGACCAAGTCAGCCGCTGAAATTCGGAAGGAACATCTTGAGAAAAAGAAGGCCCAACTGGCGGCCAAAGATGATGGGGAAAGCACCGCTTGATCTTTTTACCGTCTGTATGACTTGCAACCCATTTTAATACTAACCGGTTGCTTTGCTTTCTTTTGCAGACGGGGAGCAAGAACGTCCCTCGGTCTCTAAGGCAAATGCTAAAGAGGCCGGGAGAGGATCTCGCCTAACCTTCTTCACAAAGGCGGAGGGTCTCGCCTGCCCCTGCCCCTGCCTCTGTCGGAAGACATCCTGCTCTTGAGAGGCCTACTTCAGTAGGCAAAAGTTTGCGAGATCTGGGCTTGGGCTTAGGGCCGCCTGAGGCCAGAGCTAAGGAGCCTGAGGTTCCCTCTAGCCGGGTGCTTGCTGTTGCATCCGGTTCTAATGAGGCTAGGGGTGGTGTCACCCCTCAGCCTGAAAACCAGGGTACTCCTCTCACCTTTGACCCCCCTTTGCCGCTTGGGCATGTTTGAGTCAAGTCCCAAGCTACCTAGTCAGGGGATTCTTCATGCAGCCGGCAGAATATAGGCGCTGCATATGCTCAGTACTTAGCAGATAAATCTCATGATGCAGATGCCTCTTCTCGTTGGCCGGATCTGCAAAACTACACCAAGAGAATGCTGCGGACTCTCACCCGGTCCGAAAAGGAGGCGGTACCGGGTATCAATCAGGTCAACATTGACCACATCAACTCACTGCTGGCTGAGGTAATTTACCGGTTGGGGTGCTTTTGTGCAATTTTGCTCATTGCCGGTTGTAGCATAACTGAGAAGCTTACTTCTTTACGGCTGACTTTGCAGGTGATGTTGAGGGTTGATGGGATGAAGGTCCCCTTGCGAAAAAAAACAAGAGGAGGTAAGGGATGCCCAGAGACGGGTAACCGAATTAATAGATGTCTCACAATATCACTCCCTTATGCTTGAAATCCAAACTAAAAGCTGGGAGATGAAACAGGAGGAGCTGATCAAGGAACTCACGGCTGCTGCTGATACAACCAACAAAAAGGCGGCCGACTGTGAACTCCAAGTCAACAAACTCAAGGCTGACGTCAAAGCCTTGGGAGAGGCTGATAAGGAGAACACCGAGCTGAAGGCTGAGGTCACCCAGCTGAAGAACGAGCTGGCTCAGACCCAGGCGGAGCACAAGGACCAGTTGGCGGCTGAACAAGACCGGCTGGTCACCGAGAACGAGCGCGAATGCGAGGAGCACATGAAGATGGCTTGGTCCATGATCCATCAGGACACCGACTACGCCTTCTTCGACTTGAGATACAAGTACGCTATTGAGGTATTTGACGCTCAAGTTCTCGGGACTGAGAAGCCGACGCCCTTTGAAGAATGGGCCGGCATCGAAGAGGAGGATCACGCGGAAGAGATAGTGCCGGGTGAGTCTAGAGAAGCCTAAACCCAGCAAACTCAAGAAGTCCCTCCTGCCGGTCAGGGCTAGCCGTCACAATAGCAACAACAACAGCTTAACATTTTTTATTCCTACCTTCATTCGGCCTGCGTGCCGCGTACTTTCTGTATCTTTCCCCGGACAAGGGTTCGGCTGACTTATTTATTATATATATATATATATATATATATATATATATATATATATATATATATATATATATATATATATATGCCGACTGTGTCGGTTTTGTCTTGATATTATTTGCTTCAATTTTTTGCAATTTTTGCCTTGAATGAAATATTTTCTTTTCTTTGTTGCGATTTGAATTGATACATGCGGTATGCCGGGTGCATTGGCTCTGTATGCCCCTGGACGGTTGTTTACTTATAATTAATCCATCTCTAAGCAAGAAGCCGTCCATACAAGCATCCGGATTAATAAATAGGCGGTCCTTGACCGTTTTAAGATAGAATTATTCCTAAGTTGGATCTGCTAGCGGTGCCGGCTTTACCCAACCTAAATTACTCGGTTAACCGGCTGCGGATTACCCTTTGGGTATCCGACATGCCGTTGATTGGTATTCAGGCGGCTTGTGGCCGAACGTATGCATTTTAACCAATTGCGGATTAAATTACAAGGTTTTGACCTTGCTTATGGAATTTGTAGCCGGTTGTAGTGCTTTTTGGCAAAATCCGGCTACATACCAAGATTTAATTCACCGTCTATATTGCCTTGAGGCAATGACCGGTTGTATCTTGATTTCCATATGTCATTCGAACGGCCATGAGTTATCTTTAACCTAATCGGTTAAAGTCATTTGAGTTTATGACCTGTACAACAATGTACCACCCGGAAGAGAGATATTCTCTTCGACGAATCCACCCAAATGGGCGTTGCCGGATGCCTTCTCATGTTGGAGCAGGCGGTTTAAAATATATTGGCCATTGGCCTTATGAATAACTAAGTTCGATACTTAGCCTTCTACTCAATTAGAGCAAACGGTTGGCCGGTTGTGCATTGCACAGATGGGATTTTATTCAAAAGATAATAAAAATAAAGTACTCTTTCATTAATATACTCTATTACAAAAAATTTACAAGTCCTTAGAAGTAGTACTTTTTCAAGTTATCTACATTCTAGGTTCTGGCTAGCTGCCTGCCGTCTGGAGTTTTCAGGCGGTAGGCGCCGCCTCTAATTTCTTCAAAAATCCGGTAGGGACCCTCCCAATTAGGTGTTAGCTTCCCTTACTCATTTTCCCTACCGGTTGCCTCCATTTTTCGTAACACAAAGTCCCCCACTTTGAAGGGTCGCTTGTGTATTCTTTTGTTGTAGGCCCTCGTCATTCTCAGACGGTATATCTCATGACATAAGGCGGTATTACCCCTGCACTCCGGGAGTGAATCCAATGCTAGACGCATGGCCTCCCAATTTGTCTCTTCATCATAGAGCATGATTCGGAGTGTTGGCTCAATAGTTCAATTGGCAGGACGACTTCAGTGCCGTATGTCATGAGAAACGGGGTTTCACCGGTTGCCCCTTTTTTAGTTGTTCTAATGGCCCATAGGACATGAGGCAACTCATCCGTCCATAGACCGCAAGCCTTTTCAATTTTCTTCTTAATGCCGTCTGAGATGAGCTTGTTAAAGGCTTCAACTTAGCCGTTTTCTTAGGGGCGGCCAATTGATGCGAAGTAATGTGAGATCCCTTGATCTCCCAACCAGCTCTTGAGGGTAGGCGTTTCAAACTGAGGGCCATTGTCAAATACCATAGACATAGGGATCCTAAACCGAGTGATGATGTTCCTCCAGATGAAAGAGATGACATCCTTTGTCTTAATGCCCTTGACCGCCTCTGCCTCAATCCATTTGGTGAAGTAATATACAGCCACCAATATGTACCTCCGCCCGCCTGTGGCAGACGTATATGGACCTAAGATGTCCATGCCCCATTTTGCTAATGGAACCGGGCTGTAGATAGCCATCAAGTCTGTGGTCGGGCGGTGTATGAGCCGGCCAAATCTTTGGCAATTGTCACACTTTTTCACCATTTTCATGGCGTCTGCCTCAAGAGTGGGCCAAAAGTAGCCCTGCTGTCTGGCCATTTTTGCTAGAGTTCTGCCGCCTATATGTGATGCACAAAAGCCCGAGTGTAGATCCTTTAGAACCTCCTTTCCCCTTTTAGGGGTAACACACTTCAGTAACGGCTGGAGGTAACCCTTTCTGAAGAGCTCCCCCTTGTAGATTTCAAAACTTGAGGCTCTCTTTTTTCAGCGTAGCCGCTTCTGAAGAAGCGTCCGTCAAAGTGCCGTCTGCCAGATAATCCCGGATGGCATCCATCAAGGTAGAGCTTCGGTCAAGAACTCCAATGGGGTCATGCTTAATGCTTCTTTTTTCCATGACTTCCAGAAGACTGACCTAGGCGCATCACAAGTGGCGGATGATGCCAATTTGGACAATGCATCCGCCTAATTGTTTTCTGACCTGGGCACTTGACTTAGATGAAATTCGTCAAGTGTCCCGGCCTCATCTTTGACAGCCTGCAGATACTTGATCATCGCCGGATGGGTGGCCTCAGAGTCACCATGGTATTGGCTAACGATCAGTTTAGAATCCAAGCAGGCGTCAACTTTTCTTGCCCCTGCCGCCTTACACATGCGTTTACCGGCTAGCAGGGCCTCGTACTCTGCCTCGTTTTTTTAGGCTTTGAACTTGAATCGTAGTGCGTATTCATATTTGTCCTCTTCCGAAGACTTGCAAATTACGCCGCACCACAGCTGTTCATAGTAGAGCTCCCGTCTACATATAACTTCCAAAACTGATCAACATTTTCCGGCTGTGCCGGCCCTGTCATTTCAACAATGAAGTCGGCGAACGCCTAACCCTTCAATGCCTTTCTAGGTTTGAAGGAAATTTCTAGACTTTGCATTTCAATAGCCCACTTGAGCATTCTATTGGATGACTCCAAGGTTGTCATTGGCCGCTTGAGGGGCTGGTCTGTGTAGACCACCACCGGATGTGCCAAGAATTATGGCTTCAACTTCTTGACTGCCATGAACAGAGCGAGGCTAAATTTTTCAACCAAAGGGTACCGCAACTTAGCATTTCAGAGAACATGGCTAATGAAATAGACCGGGAGCTGAATGCCGTCTCTCTCAGCTAGGAGAACGGCACCGAGGGCATGATCTGAGACGACCAAATACATATAGAGAACCTCTCCTGCTAGAGGGTTGACTAGCCGTGGCAATGGGTGAAGGTGCTCCTTCAATTTCTGGAATGCCGCCTCAGCATTCTCCCCCCATTCAAATCTAGTCTTCTTCTTGATTGCCTGGAAGAAGTAGAGGCACTTGTCACCTGATCGGCTGAGGAATCTCCCCAATGCAGCCAAGCAACCGGTAAGTTTTTGGACTTCTTTGACAGTGCCGGGTGACTTCATGTCAATTACCGCCTTTACCTTTTCCGGATTGGCCTCTATTCCCCTTTGATCAATCAAGAATCCAAGAAACTTCCCAGACTCAACACCAAAGACGCACTTTTTGGGATTGAGCATGACCCTATGCCGCTTGAGGGTGGTGAAGGTTTCTCGGAGGTCAGCAAGGTGATCCGTCTGGAGCTTAGATTTGACTATCATGTCATCAATGTATGCCTCTACATTCCTCCCAATTTGATTAATGAAGACCATACTAATCATCCGTTGGAAGGTAGCAGGCGTATTCTTTAGGCCAAACGACATCACCGTATAACAGAACAACCCTTGATCAGTGGCGAATGCAGTCTTTTCTTTATCTTTCTTCCACAAGGGTATCTGATGGAAGCCTGAGTAGGCGTCCATGAAGCTCATCAAGGTATGACCGGCTGTAAAGTCGACTAGACTGTCGATCTTTGGAAGTTGATAGCTATTCTTCGGACATGCCTTGTTCAGATCTGTGTAATAAACACACATCCGCCGGGTACCATTCGGCTTCTTAACAAGAATGACATTGGCTACCCAATCCGGATAGTAGCATTGCAAAATGAACCCTACATCCAGTAGCTTCTTGACCTCGGCGGCTGCCGCCTGAGATCTTTCCTCGCCGTGGTTCCTTTACTTTTTGCCTAACCGGCTTCTTTTTTGGATCCACGACAAGTTTGTGGACAACAAGATCCGTACTGACACCTGGCATCTCTTCCACTTCAAAGGCAAAGATGTCTTTGAATTCCTTCAACAGTTGGTGCAAGTCTGCACCCAACTTTTCAAAAGCAATCGTCCCCACTTTTACGGTTCGTTCTGGACGGCTTTCATCTAGAACAATATCAATATTATCACCAGCCGGGTGGGGACGGATATCCTCTAATCGTTCCCCGATCAGTGATTGCTATTGTTTTTCTTTTTTTACGGCCACCAGGTGGTCCGCCTTTCTCTTTTTTCCGGCTGCTTTAGGAGCAGGCGCGACTTCCTTGAAGTTATCAAGGTTAATGGGCTCCTCGCCTTGGCCGGCTATGGCTACAGTAGGCTTGACGTCTGAGAGGTAACACTCCCTAGTCGTCTTCTCATCCTCGTTCAAGGAACCCATTGACCCGTCATCCCTGTCAAACTTGATCAGCATGAGGGATGGGATGATGACTGCATTGGACTCGTTGAGGGTTGGACGACCCAGAATCAGATTGTAGGCGGTCAATTCCTCGACCACCAAAAACTTGACGACCATGTGTCGTCCTTCCCCTTTCTCTCCTAGCCGGATAGGTAGGTCAATCCTCCCCACCGGATGCACTAGTCCTCCCCCAAAGTCGACTAGGGGGTGAGAAGCCTTGTGCATGCTGCTAGGCTTGTACTTGAGCTTTGCCAAGCACTGGTAGCTGATCAGGTGAGACGAGCTCCCGGTATCGATGAGGATCCGGCCCACTTGTTGGTTGGCAACCTTGCATTCGATGGATAATTGGGTCATCATGAGGCCGCCTGACCTTGCCCCGATCCTTCTCAGAGATGTGGACCTCAGGGAAGGTGTCTTTCGACGCCTGACCCTCATCCACTGATTTGACCAGCTTTCGGTTGTTGTCCTTGGTACCCTGGATGGTAGGACCCCTTCCCGCGAAGCCGCCTGCTATGGTAAAGATATGCTCTTCATCAGTATCAGAGCTCACAGCCGGCTTCTTGGATGGTTGTCCATTGTTTGTTTTGGGGTTACCCTTGGACTTCACCATATAGGAATTTAAATCCCCCTCATTAGCTAGACGATCCAATAGCCGCCTGATGCTATAGCAACCATTGTTGTCATGGCCGTCATCCTCATGGAACTGACAGTACTTGCTCTTGTCCCGGCTGTTGATGGGACTCTTCATTGCTGCCGGTTTTTCAAGGGTTAATTGGTCTTTGATCTCCATGAGGATGGAGGAGCAGTTCTTGTTGAACTCGTAACTAGGGACGTACGGCTCTAACTTTCTATGTTTCTTCTGGGACGGCTGACCAGAGCGATTTGCTGCCCAGAATTCTTTTCTTTTCTTGCTCTCTTTTTTTTTGGCCGGCTGAGAAGACCGGCTCTCTTTCCTGTCGGACCTTCTAGGTTCCGACGAGTGCTTGATGGCACAGAGCTCTGTCGCCTGTAAATAGGCTTCGCCTTCCATCAACGCCTCTTGGTGGGTAGCAAACCTCTTGCAGACCAGGTCGAACTTAAAGGTCGATCCGTCCTTCAGACCCTTGAAGAAGTCTGTATAGGCAACTTCTTCAGACAGCCCTTGAATCTGAATTCTCATCAGATTGAACCGCCTGACATAGGACTGTAGTCCCTCCTTGTCTCCCTGCTGAATAGCCCCTAGGTCGAGACTTGTCTTTTTGGCAAGGATGTTCATGGAGAAGTTGGACGCAAACAGGTATGCAAGCGTCTTAAAATTGTTGATGCACCTAGCTGGTAGATTGCCAAACCATCGTTGGGCTATGCCCTTCAACGTTGGCAGGAAGCATCGGCACTAGGCGGCGTCTTCCAACCCTTGTAGGTACATGAGGTTGGTGTAAGCCATTAGGTGGTCTTTTGGGTTGGTGGTACCGTCGTAGGTACCGACCAACACATTCTTAACCTTGGCCGGTTGAATTGCCTCGGTTATCTCCCTGGAGAACGCCGACGGCTGTTCCCCAAGGTTTAGCAGCCGGAGCTGCCAATCCATAGGCTGGACCTGTTGTGCTGCCGGACCCCCGAAGAGGGCCAGCTCCATGTATGGTGATCCATACGACATGTATAGCTGTTGGGGAACATACGGAGCCGGCTGGATAATCTGAGGGCTAGTACGTTCGGACATGCCTTGTGACTGACTCTCTCGGTTTGTCTCCAAATACTTCATTGAAGTATTGCAGAAACTTTCTGGGTAAGTTGACGTTGAGGCCGACTCAGAAATTTGTTGAGTTCTCTTCTCCTGGATGAACATCCGGGCGTCATAGTAAGTCCTTTTTTGACCCATCTGGCTGAACTTGCCGGATGGCCTTCCTTTGCCCTGATTCAGGGAAATGAAGTCTGGAGAGGTCGATTAGGGGCCCATTCGTCCCCTTTGGTTTAGGGTGAGGAGTAGGCACCCGGTCTTTGATGTGCTTCTTCCCGAAGGGAGAAGACTTCTTGGCCGATTGACCCTTGTTGGAGCCATTTGACTTCTTTATTATATCTTTGATGTGCTTCTTCCCGGTCTTTGATGTGCGTCATGAATTTCATGAGATCGTCTTTGGTGATGGGGGTTGTGCCCTCCGCCGCCTAGGGTTGCCCAGCAGGCTTGCCGGGTGGGTTGCTGGGGCCAGCTTTGTCTTCGCCCCGTTCCCTTGTTTCTTTGGAACGGGTGCGCCTTGTTCGGAATGACTCCTCTGGGGCCACATAGGTGTCGACCTCATAGTCGTCACCATTATCCTGGTCCGTATGGACCTCAGGTTCGACCGTAGGCTGCTTGTCCTCACCAGGCGGTACAGAATTGGATGCCATCTCAGAAGTACTCTCCCCCACAGACGGCACCAAATGTTTCGGGGTTTTTTGGTATCCCTCGGCAGAGTTACAATTCCGGAAATGCGCGCCGACCGTATGTACCTGCAAAACCATGAAACTTCGATTGGGTGGAGTTCCACCTCCGACGATCAAGTTAGAACGTCTCCGGATGTATAAAAGTGCGAAAAGTAATGGGTTTTCTCTCTGATTAAGAGAGAATTTTGCAATTAATATTGCTCGGTTTTTTGTGTTTGTATTTATGAATGTGTAATAAATAAGGATTTTCCTCTATTTATAGTAGAAGAGGATCAGTTCCCCTATTAGGGTTACAGTGCCACATGTCAGCATCCGATTGGATCCCATTGGGCCTCTCTGGGAGCTGACACGTGTCAGCATGCCATTGGGCAACGTGGCATAGAGTAATTTTACCCCTAACAATGCACATATTTTTACACACTTCAAATTAATTAATTAACAAACTTCATATTTATTTTATGGGTTGACTATATATTGACTTACATTTATATAGTGACTTCTATATTTCAATTACTTTTCCATATTAATGTTTAAAAATCGAGCATGGCTCAGGCATCTATTAGTCTATACTAAAGCAAAATCTATTTTTTTGGGGAAATTTTCCCTCCAAAACTCTGCTTTATTCATTTAATTATTATTATTATTATTATTATTTTAGATTTTTACACAATTATAATTTTTTCTATGAGCATTATTATTTAATTATTTATTATTATGCACATATTTTTACACACTTCAAATTAATTAATTAGCAAACTTCATTATTTATTTTATAGGTTGACTATATATTGACTTACATTTATATAGTGACTTCTATATTTCAATTAATTTTCCGTATTAGTTTTAAAAATCGAGCATGGCTCGGACATTTTCTAATCATTTTTAAATTTTATAAAAGGTTGATATGTTAAAAGTATAAATTATGATGAATCTAACAATCCCGTATGATTATATTTTACACAATATATAAATCACAAAATTAGGTCAAGTAATTATGCAGTATTAGTATTAAACTAGGTAGTACCCGTGCGATGTCCAGGATGTTAATTCAGTACATATATATTAAAAATGATCGATATTATAAAAAACAGGAGGTGATAAAAAAAAAAAAAAAAAAAAACCCACAAGAAGCAAAATACTACGTATAATTGAAATCATTAGTGTAACAACTTGATTGAATAAACTTGGTAGCAAACTAACCAAACAAATGGCACCAAAAAAAATAAGAGGTTATTAAAAAAAAACCAACAAGTAGGAAGTAGGCGAGATTATAATCCTTTTGGAGGGGAAAAAAATCGTTTTAGTATAGTGTTAGATTAGTGCCCGTGCGATGCATGATAGTAATAATTTTTTTTCCCATAATTAATTTGTGATATTATATAAAAATAAGGCAACTGATGTGGAATAAGCAAATGCAATTTGTACAAGAAAAATGAAATAATAAGGCCAAAATTACTAAAACTAAAATTGAGAAAAAATTATTGTTAATTAGTTGTGTTGAAAATATTTAAAAATAGTATAAATAATATTACATTAATGATGCATGTTTTTCCAAAAAATAAGCTAGGTAGAATAACAACAACAAAACCAACAAAAATAAATAACTTAAAGATGACATCATATATTGTTTTGGCGGGAAATTCTTTAATCATAACTTGACATGTATCAAAAATGATGTAAGCATGTTGTGTTTTAGTATTAGTTAATAGATAGATATAAATTTCAAATATTGCGATTAAAAAATTATGGATAAAATATTTTACATTTAGTAGTGGGTAGTATGGTATTATTATTTTAGTGTAATTTGTGGTTCTTGAATTTTTTTTGTTAAGTTAGTGGATAATGCCCATAATGGGACAAAAAACAAGGGTCCAAGAATATATGAAATCAATGTGTAAATTGAATTTAGATGGCTTTATTAGGAAAATGTGTTAATTAATTTATACGGAATACAGAGTAACAAGGACCTTTCATAATTAAAGTTTTTTCTCTCTTCAACATAAATAAAATTCTAAACAATTATTTTTTATTTATTTTTTATTGGCGTTTAGAGAGCCGTGTTTAGAGAACCTTAAGGGCAAGTGATGAAAATCAATCTCAAGATCTCTTGTAATCAAGAGGCAAGCTCGCTCTAACCACATGAGTTATCTCTTATCACTCTCAATAAAAAAATCTAATATGACAAGTCAAAAGAATTTTTTTTTGTTTGTTTAAACCAAAACTTGTGGTTTGTTATTATATACGAAGATTTACTCTCTTTATCGCTATTTAACAAATAAAAAATAAAAAAGAGATAAGTTAAAAAAAATTGGAGATAGAGGGACTTGATACTTACAATATAATTAACTATTTTCTCATAAAATTCTACAATCAAGTTTCGTGAAAAAAAAAAAAAAAAACCGTCCTCAATTTTGTTGATATTGCAATACTTACCTTTTTAAAAAGTTTTACAAATACTCCCTCCGTCGCCAAATATTTATTACTTTTGATGAAAATTCACGGGAATTAAGGTTGAGAATGTAGAGTAATAAAAGTATATGGGAAAGTGAAATTTCCAACCAGTAAAGTAATAAAAGTGCACGGAAAGAGAAATTCCCAATTTAAAAAGTAGTTAAAGTATATGGAAAAGAGAAATTGAGAGATTCAAGAGTATAGAAATTAAATTAGTCAAAACTTGACACAATTTTTATGGCAAATGTTAGGGTAAAATAGGAAGAGGACTTATAAAGACAAAAAAAAAATGAGGGTATAAAAGTCCTTTTTTGTATCTTAATAATTATGAAAATATGAAATGTGACAAACATGGTTTGTTTGAGTATTGTTAAGGGAAGGAAAAGAAAGGGAGAGAGGTGAAGGGAAAGGAAGGGGAAGGAAGAAGGTTGAGTTTTCCCTCCAAATTTCTCCATCGTTGGAGGGATCATTTTCTTAGAATTTAATCCTTCCATTTCTCTCCCCTCTAATTCCCTTCATCCCTAATGTTTTTATTCAAATGAAAGAAATTCCCTCCCTCCATTTCCCTTCCCTTCCTTTCCCTCCATTTCCTTTAATCCAAACATACTATTAGGGGCAACCAAAATGACAAAAGTGACAAACATTTTGGGACGGAGGGAGTATTACACTAATACCCATTTAATTTAGAATAACAAATATCTACATACACTTTAAATGTTCAATATACTCTTACTTTTTATTACTTGTTTTTTAGTTCATGTTTACAATCACATGAACTGAAGGATCAACAAGGTAATGGAGTTAGTAATAAATATACTCTAGAAGGGGGGGGGGGTAGAATAAAGTATGACAAATTTTCAAGAATAAAAATCTCAAAGTTTTGAGATCAGTTTCAAGGCGGAATAAACTGATTCACTTTTAGAGTCAAAACTTTGAGATTCAATTCAAAAAAATTAAAATTAAACTTTGTAAATAAAGCAGATTATAAATTGCGAATTAAAACAGAAATAAAAACGAGTAAAGTAAAACAAATAAAAATGAGACAAGGCACAACGATATTTTTACGAAGTTCGGCAAATATGCCTACGTCTCCGCCTAGGGTTGTCCAACCCGTAGGATTTTAAATCTTTTTATTTTTTCCTTTAGAGTCCTAAAGCACCTAGAAGATCTCCTATCTTCTTCCCGCAGCCGCCCAGCTATACGTTAGAAACTCAGTGCCTAGAAATAAAAAGCTACCTTACTTTTACTATACATTGAGTATTATAATACTACTCATAGTATATCACTCTTTTGATAACAAAATTTAAGCACTCTTTATATGCTTTTCTTTTCTCTCAATCTAACTACAAAGTAAAGTATTTGATAAACTAGAGAGAAAGTATTTGACAACTCTTGCTATAGCGAATGAAACTTGATAATTCTTAATGCTTCTTGTGAAGTGCTGCACACTATTTATAGAGATGAGATGCTGGATTTCTGAATTTGAATTATTGAAGCAACCGTTGAGTCTTCAACGTTAGTTGAATAAGTCTTGCGCTATTCTTGGGCTTCGAATTCAACGTTCATCTTCAACAGAAATATCTCCAGCCTATCTTCAAGGAATAGCTGCAAAACAAATATTTAAACTCAAGCAATTCGGTTAGCATTAGATAAGAATAAAATCAATTTTTTTTTTATATTTAACTTTATCCCTTGCTTTAAGGAATCTGCAAAACAGATTAGTTAGATAGAGATAAATATCTTATCATAATACAAGATAATTTTTTTAGAAATAATATAAATAGAAAAATTATCACAATACAAATACTACCTCCGTAAACAGTTATTTGCAACGATGGGACATTTTTCCTCTCTACTTTATGTCCCATCGTTGCACATAACTGTTTACGGATGTAGTATATAAGAATAAACTAAATAATTATCCAGTCCAAAAATTCGTCCAGCTCAAAGCATCAACTTGTCACACGTATTAGGTTTACACAAATAACCATATAGAATAATTTGCATAGTCCACGCACAACCTGTGAGCTAATAATATAACCTGACATAACATATTGCAACATGGGTTTGACTTCCATCATTCATAAATAAACAAAAGCAATAAGGCCCATCAAGGTGGAGTCTTCAATCTCCCCCTTGATTGAAGTCAAAACCATCATTAAAATAACCAATAAACCTGCACACAAAGTTAATATCCAAAACATTTATCATATAACAAGCATGAAACTTCTCCCCCCTTTTGACATCCAACAAGGGAGGGTAAATGTTTGGAACAATTTAAAAAGTTTTAAAAAAAAATTACAAAACAAAAGTTCAAAGTAAAAAACAGAAATACGAAAAACAAATAACAAGGCCTTGATCCCAACATCAAATCAATTCCTGGCTTGCTGATAACGTACATCAGCCTGAGCCCAGTTAACAAAACGCTTATGAGCCTCCCTCATATTCTTGTCCCGTTGCATCTCATCCAACCTTCTCTGCTCTTCCCCACTCCATATTCCTCAACTGTGTTGATAGAAGGTTCATACACTAGAGGTCTAAGAATTGGTCGGTTGCGCACTAAACGTTCACAGTTTAGGAGGACATTTGCAGATTTCTCCCTAGCATGCTCAGCAGCATCCTCATGAAGAGACATAATACTGCCAGTAGTAGTGAAGGAGAGGGAATTGAGGTGAAACAGTTGATTTACTTTGGCATTCGCAATGGCCAAGAGTTCATGGGTTTGGTCAAGCTTGCTGTCAAGGTCTTGAATGTCACGACGGAGGTCATCCAAACCAAACTCTAAGGCATCTAAGCGAGAAGAGGACAAGGAGGAGTCAGGAATGCCTTTCCCCTTATACAGAGAGGAGGGTAGGGCAGCAGCTTCCTCTGGAGTAAGGTCAGAGCAAAGCTTCCAAGAGCCGTCGGGGAGACACAGAATGCCGATTTTGGTAAGAGAATCTAGACCAACCTTAGGCGATTGAATGCGCTCAACTTCTTCATTTTCAAAAGATATGTTGAAGAATTGGAAGATTTTAGGAAGTAAGTTGGCGTAAGGCAGAGGCATTGGCCTGGAAGATGAAAAGCAATGGACCATATGATTTAGGATTAGAAACGGCAGATCAAGGTCATAGCCATTAAGGAGCAAGAACATAATTTCAAGAGTTTGATCGGTAAGTTGTTCCCTAGAGTTTGTTCGGGGAACTATTCATCGCACCAAATATGTGAAAATTATTTTAGGTTCAAGGCGAAGAGAGGAGTGTGTCAATTGACGAGAGGAGGACAGATTTGGAAGCAAGAATTGTTCTGTAGCCTGAGTGACACATTCTAAACGGGAAGGATGAGAATCCCGTGAAAAGTCAGGAGATGTTCTTAAATTCTGGGCTAAAATTGAGGAATTCAGATAGATTTCTCTCCCTTTGACAAGAATATCAAGGGTAATTTCCCCACGAATCCTTTTAACCACCATATTGATGTAAAATAGGCGGGTGAGTCTAGGATATGTAACATCAGAAACAGAGGACAATTTAAACAAATTTGACTCTCGAAACACCTTAAGACAATGTAATTGAACAGAGGAAATAAACTCGATATCCATCAATTCAGAAAAGCAAAGTTTACGAGAGTGAAAACCATCTTTCCATTTACCATGGGATGTATTATTTCGAAACCAAGAGGATGGAGACAAAGAATTTACCTCTGGTGCAGATGGATTGACGGGAACATAAGGGGTAGGAATCTAAGATGAAGAGGAGTCTGAATACGATGGTTCAGGGGAAGATACTTGAGGAACTCTCTGTCTTGACGATGAAGTGCGAGCCTTTGTGACTTTAGAGGAAGAGGGTTTTGAAACAACATATTTTCTTTTGGGTGCCATTGATAATGGAAGAGAGAGAAAGAAAGAGAAATAAATGGAGAGGGAAAAGAGGCGGTTTTAGGGAAGAGGGAAGGTAAAATGATTTGAGTGAAGTGACATGAAAAGGAGGATGAATAATGATGGTTTGCAAGGTTCAAGGGATGTGAGAGACACGTGATTTAAGGCACTATTTCAAACCAAAAATAAATTACAGCTGGTAATAAAATTTAGAAAGCATGTTTTTTTTTTTTAAATAAAAAAAAAGTAATATTTACCCACTTGGATAACCACCAAATATTTAATGTTCCAAGAATTTTAATATTAAAGCTGTAAAATACGTACCTTAGCTCCCCCTAGGAAGATGCATCCATATTTAACATTCCCAATTCAAGTCGTATAAAATTGAATCTATCTTCACTTAAAGGCTTCGTAAAAATGTCAGCAAGTTGATAAGTAGTAGAAATAAAAGAGATAGATACATCACCTTTTTCCATATGATATCTTATAAAATGATGTAGCACATCAATATGTTTAGTACGAGAGTACTGCACAAGATTCTTTTTGATTGAGATAACACTTGTATTATCACACTTAATTGGAATTCCTGTAAATTTCAAGCCAAGATCTCGAAGTTGTTGATATATCCATAGAATTTGCGAGCAACATGCACCTGCTGCAATGTATTCTGCTTTGGCAGTAGACAATGCTATCGAATTTTGCTTTTTAGAATGCCAACTAATAAGGGATGAACCCAAAAATTGACAGCAGCCAAAAGTGATTTTTCTATCTACTTTATAACCTGCAAAATCTACATCAGAATATCCAACAAGCTCAAAGTTGCTATTTTTAGGATACCAAAGACCAAAGTCCTTAGTACCATTTAAATAACGTAGAATCCTTTTTACTGCACTAAGATGAGATTCCTTGGGGTTAGCTTGAAATCGTGCACACATACAAACACTAAACATAATATCAGGGCAACTTTCTGTTAAGTATAAAAGAGATCCAATCATACCTTTATATTCCTTCTGATTTACTGACTTACCGTCTTCATCTTTATCTAACAATAAAGTAGAACTCATGGGAGTTTTTGCTTCTTTGGATTGCATCATGTTGAACTTCTTTAGGAGGTCTCTTGTATATTTTCCTTGATTAATAAAGATGCCTCCCTTTTCTTGTTTAACGTGCAATCCGAGAAAGAAGGTTAACTCACCCATTATGCTCATTTCAAATTCCCTCACATGATCCCAGAAAATTCTTTGCAAAGAGAATCATTAGTAGCGCCAAACAAAATATCATCAACATAAATTTGAACTATCAGTAAATCTTTTGATTTGGTTTTTATAAAAAGAGTTTTGTCAACCAAACCTCGTTTAAAACCATTTTCTAAAAGATATTTTGACAAACGCTCATACCAAGCCCTTGGAGCTTGTTTCAAACCATAGAGAGCTTTATTAAGTTTATAGACATGATTTGGAAAAGACTCATTTTCAAAACCAGGAGGTTGATTGACATAAACCTTTTCTTGTAAATAACCATTTAAGAAAGCGCACTTAACATCCATTTAAAAGAGTTTGATTCTCATGAAAGATGCAAAAGCAAGCAGAATTCTGATAGCTTCCATTCTTGCCATGGGAGCGAAAGTCTCTTCATAATCGATCCCTTCTTCTTGATTATATCCTTAAGCTACTAGTCTTGCTTTATTCCTATCAATCTTTCCATTTTCATTAAGCTTATTTCTGAATACCCATCTGGTTCTAATTACTGAATGATATTTGGGTCTTGGAGATATAGTCTAGACTTTATTTCTCTCAAACTCGTTCAGCTCGCTTTGCATGGCCATTATCCAATCTGGTTATTAAAGAGCTTCTTTAACATTCTTTGGCTCAATGAGGGAAACAAAAGCATGGAAAGCACATAAATTTTTTATGTTTGAACGGGTTTGGGTACCAGCCTTTGGGTCAGAAATGATGTTATCTATAGGATGGGATGAGGCATGTTTGAATTTTCTGCGCATCATTAAAGGAGAGGATATGGGTTCTTGAAGCACACTTTCAAGGCCTTGGGATGGATATGAGGGCCTGGGGTTATTTCAGAAGTAACTTGATCAGGTTCTTGAGGGGTTTCAAGGTCTTGAGGTGTAGGCTCAAGGTTTTGAGGAGTAGGTTCAGGACTTTGATTTAGTTCATCAGTGTTTAGGATGGGTTCCTGGAGGTTTTTGGTAGGGCTTCTCTCTTCATCTTCGGATGAGCTGTCTTCATATTCTTCTTCTGAGAGATGCTCTTTATACTTGTTCAACTTCAAACCTGTAAAACTGTCACTCAAAGTACCCTTTTTGGTTTCATAAAACATACATGAATACTTTCCTCAACAACTTTAGTACGCTTATTATAGACTCTATAAGCTTTGGAATTTAAAGAATATCCAAGCAAGATTGCTTCATCACTACGTGCATCGAATTTACCAAGGTTATCTTTGCCATTATTATGGACAAAGAAAGTACATCCAAATGGTTTTAGAAAGGAAATATTTGGCTTTTTCCCTTTAAATAGTTCGTAAGGAGTTTTCTTCAAAATAGGGCGAATTAAGCAACGGTTTGAAACATAGTTAGTTGTATTCACAGCTTCAGCCCAAAAATATTTTGGTAAACTGTTTTCTAAAAGCATTGTCCTGGACATGTCCTCAAGAGTGCGGTTCTTACGTTCCACAACTCCATTTTGTTGAGGTGTCCTAGGAGCTGAAAAATTGTGGGAAATGCCATAATTTGCACAAAAGTTTTCAAAATTTAGTTGATCAAATTCTCTACCATGATCGCTTCTTACAGCGACAATAGGTAGGTTTTATGAGTTTATAACTCTTTGCAAATCTTTGAAAATTCAAGAAAGCTTCAGATTTTTCTCTTAAAAAGGAAACCCATGTAAATTGTGAAAAATCATCAACAACAACAAGGATGTACTGTTTTTCCTTAGGAGATTTGACACACATAGGACCACATAAATCTATGTGTAGAAGCTCTAAAGGTCGAGAAGTACTTACAACCTTTTTCGCCTTGAATGAGCCTCTGGTTTGTTTACCTCTAGTACAGGCTTTGCACAAACCTTTATCCCTGAAAATCAGCTTAGGAAGTCCACATACTAAATCCTTTATAGAAAGCTTTTTCAAAGTATGCATGTTAATATGACCAAGTATTTTATGCTAAAGCCTTGGGTCTTCAGTGAAGGCCTTGAGACATTTCAGACTGGTGCTTTCACATTGATTAGAATAAAAAGTATAAACATTATTTTGACGAGGAGCAGTTAGAATAGTTTTACCGTCCTTCTTACTTTGCACCTTACATTTTTCTTCATCGAATATTACCTTAATTATTTCCTTTGTCACAAAGCTGAGAGATGCTAAGCAAGTTGTACTTTAAACCTTCAACAAGATACACATCGTCAATAGAATTTATACCATTATCACCAATTTTACCCAAACCGGTAATGTTGAATTTCTTCTTGTCACCAAGGGTTATGGTTCCACGAGGATGCTCTTTAATCTCTGAAAATAGGGAAGATTTTCCACTCATATGCCGAGAACATCCACTGTCAAGAATCCATTTATGATCTTTCATATTGTCTTGCAAAATAAAAGAACATCAAACCTTTCTAGGCCAAACTGCAAATTTCGAGTCATAGTCAGGATGGACCATGTTTGGTGGTCTAGTTCCTTTAACGACCCATATTTTCTTGATTTGGTCTCAAAGGTAAACAGGAAAAGAATTCTTAACAATATGATGGTCATTTCTTCTAAAAGGACATGTTAACTTAGTATGACCCTTCTTGCAACAGTAGAACATGTGGGAGTTTGCCAATTATCCTTAGCTTTTACAAAAGTGGTCGGGTTTTTCTTAGGAAGTTTTTGTTGTATCCAAGACCACTCTTATTTAAGGATGATTGGTGTACACCCAACATCTTATCAAGTGTTGCTTCTGACTGAGTGAATCTAACCAAGGCATTATGCTGCTCTATGCATTTCCCAGTTAAAGTTTTCTTTTCTTTCTCCAGTTTATTATTATAATAACTCATAGAAGTAAGCTTATGCTTTAAGGCAGTGTTTTCAGTTTTCAAGGCCTTGACCTTTGTGTCAAAAGCTGACTCCGAGGTCTTGACCTTTTTTCAGAAGTGGAGTGGGCTGCTTTGAGGTTAGCTAATTCCTTAGCCTGATTGTCAGATATGCTTACCCGTTTGCTCAGCTTTTCTTTAAGAATTTTGGATTCTCGAATTAAGCTTTCTTCATTAACAATCATGTTACGTAATTATTCAGAAAGAACATCAGTAGGACTAGAGATTAGGTTGTTTACGGTTACCTGGAGATGCTCATCTTTTGATTCATCGTGATCCGCCATAAGACATAAATTAGCTTGTTCTTCATTGGAATCGTTTGAATTTGAGTCACTCCATGAGGCGACCATGTCTTTCTTCTTATAATCTCTTTTGCCTGATTGCCTTTTTCTTCTTTTGGGGCAGTCCTTCACCAGATGATCATCATCTCCGCATTCATAGCATTTCAAGGTGTTGATTTTATTGAATGATTTGCCCTTGTATTTTTCTAGCCGATTGTTGTCCTTGCTTCTAGGAAACTTTTTCTTCATTTTGAGAATCTTTGCAAGGTTTCTAGTAATAAGAGCAAAAGGATCTTCATCATCTCCATCATTATCAGATTCTTCATCATCAATAGAGACATCTTCCTTTTTGGCTTTGAGAGCTAGCCCTTTAATGGAGGAGGCAAGCTCTTCATCTTCTTCATTCAGAGACATCTCATGGATAATTAATTTCCCAAGAAGATCTTCTAGAGATAGAGTTCTCAAATTTTGAGCTTCTTCAATTGCGGTCACCTTTGGTCCCCATTTTGATTTTGGAAAACATCGTAGTATCTTCATAACCTTCTCTTCATTTGTGAATATCTTTCCAAGAGAATCAAGGTTGTTTACAATTTGAGTAAATCTTGTAAACAGTTCTTTGACAGTTTCATTTGGCGTCATATTGAATAGCTCATACTGTCGAAGAAAGATGCTAATTTTTATCTCCTTAACTTGACTTGTTCCTTCATATGTTACTACCAGCTTGTCCCATATCTCCTTAGCACTCTTGCATGCAGATACTCGATTAAACTCATTTGCGTCCAATCCACAGTAGAGTAGGTTCATGGCTCAGTAGTTTTTAGCAACATTTTCCAAGTCCGTCTGAGTAAATTCGCTATCTTCCTTTGGAATTGAATCACCGCTTGTAGTTGTCTTCATGGGTACCTTTGGTCCTTTCTTGATAATCTCCCATAGATCCAAATCTTGATCAATTACAAACATTTGCATCAGGGAGCGCCAGTGAGCAAAATTGTTGCCACAGAATAAAGGGGGACGATTTGTAGATCGTCCTTGAGCAAAGCCACCATCACCCATTGGATTCATGTTTCACGAATGATTAAATCTCTTGTGAAAAACCTGCTCTAATACCAAATGAAGGATCAACAGGGTAATGGAGTTAGTAATAAATATGCTCTAGAAGGGGGGGTTGAATAGAGTTATGGCAAATTTTCGAGAATATAAATCTCAAAGTCTTGAGATCAGTTTCAAGGAGGAATAAACTGATTCAGTTTTTTTGGGTCAAAACTTTGAGATTCAATTCAAAAACTTAAAATTAAACTTTGTAAATAAAGCAGATTATAAATTGCGAATTAAAACAGAAATAAAAACGAGTAAAGTAAAGCAAATAAAAATGAGACAAGGCACAGTGATATTTTTACAAAGTTTGGCAAATATGCCTATGTCTCCGCCTAGGGTTGTCCAACCCGTAGGATTTTAAATCTTTTTATTTCTTCCTTTAGAGTCCTAAAGCACCTAGAAAATCTCTTATCTTCTTCCCGCAGCCGCCGAGCTACACTTTAACAACTCAGATCTTAGAAATAAAAAAGCTACCTTACTTTTACTATACATTGAGTATTATAATACTACTCATAGTATATCACTCTTTTGATAACAAAATTTAAGCACTCTTAATATACTTTTCTTTTCTCTCAATCTAACTACAAAGTAAAGTATTTGATAAACTAGAGAGAAAGTATTTGACAACTCTTGCTATATCGAATGAAACTTGATAATTCTTGATGCTTCTTGTGAAGTGCTGCACGCTATTTATAGAGTTGAGATGATGGATTTCTGAATTTGAATTATTGAAGAAACCGTTGAGTCTTCAACGTTATTTGAATAAGTCTTGCGCTATTTTTGGGCTTCAAATTCAACGTTCATCTTCAACAAAAATATCTCCAGCCTATCTTCAAGGAATAGCTGCAAAACAAATATTTAAACTCAAGCAATTCGGTTAGCATTAGATAAGAATAGAATCAAATTTAAATTAAATTAAACTTTATCCCTTGCTTTAAGGAATCTGCAAAACAGATTAGTTAGATAGAGATAAATATCTTATCATAATACAAGATAAATTTTTTAGAAATAATACAAATAGAAAAATTATCACAATATAAATATATAAGAATAAACTAAATAATTATCCAATCCAAAAATTCGTCCAGCCCAAAGCATCAACTTGTCACACGTATTGGGCTTTACACAAATAGCCATATAGAACAATTTGCATAGTCCACACATAGCCTGTGAGCTAAGAAATATAACCTGGCATAACATATTGCAACATGCATGGGTTTGACTCCCATCATTCATAAATAAACAAAAGCATTAAGGCCCATTAAGGTGGGGTCTTCATGAACAATTTTGTATATATTTTTTTTCCTTTATTTATCTTCTTTTTCCCTACTTAATAGAAATCCGTCCTCCCTTCATGGTGCAATATGAAAAGAATAGGAGGAGGTATGAAGTTTATTAATTTACAAGACAGTTCTCTCCAATGCTTCCAAAATTTCCTATTTTTTGTATCCTAATGTAGGAGTAATTAAATTTTACTTGAAATTTTTTAAAGGTAAAATTATAATTGTATAGACCTTGTTTTCTTCAACTTAAAAAAATACCATTTAGTAAAAATAAAGAAAATAGCAAAATACAAGTAGTAATGTCTGTATAATACACACTATCTACTAACTATCATATTCTCACCTCCATATATATATATATATATAATTTTTTTTTTCTTCTATTTGCAGTGATATGATTCAGGGATCTTTTAAAGCACTAATTTAAAACTTGAGAGCATTCATATTGGAGAATTCGTATGATCAAATATGTTTTGCTTTATCTTAAAGATGCGTCGTTGAGTAGTAGACGTTTGTCGAAAATATTACCCCTTATGTATAGATAAGATTTTGATTTACTTATGAAGTGAAAGAGAACCTTCTATTTTCGAGCTCGAGTAGTCATGAAGAGAGAATCACCAAAGGTTCTGTTTTAATTTTCTCCATTTTTTCCTTTCTTTGGGGACTGAAAAAGAGCCGTAATGGAAAATAATGTCATTCACATCACCACAATTAAATAATTTTATTGTATTTCGAGTGAAGTTAAATACTATGTAGTCCCTCCGTCCCTTTATTAGAAGCCTATTTCTAATATTTATTACTCACATAGTAAAGAGAAATAGGCTTCTAATTTAGGAACGGAGAGAATAGTTGATACAGTGATACGTTCAAAGATAACGAGTAATTTAGACAACTAACCTAACATATATCAACCATCAATCGATTCTAAGTACTCCTTTCGTAATTTTTCTTATCTTTCCATTTAATGTGTGGTCAAAGTGACCAAGTTTGACCGTATTTTGTAATTACTACGAAGTACAGTATATAAGGAAAATAATTCATCACGTGGGATATTTTTAGATTTGTTACAATTTGTATTTTCATAATATCTTTTTTCATAAATTTTATTAATATGGAATTAGAGATATTAATGACTAAAGCTGTACATCAAACACCGCATAAAACACAAATGGAAAGATTAAAAAAAATGGAGGGAGTAAGATCCTACCATACCATCAATAATAACTATATACCAAAGGCGAAACCAGAAATAATACATGTTACTTCCTGGTTAAACATTTTCCCGCCTTTTTTTTCTTTCCTTTTTTTTTTTTTGCCAAAATTTAATGATACATATTTTCATTTTGACAACGTATTCAATCCAATTATACTAGCTTGAAAACTTTTAGTTACAAAACACTAACATAGATTAAAAATAAGGCATTGGAATATATTATTATCCAAGATTATTATAATATTATCAATTTTTTTCTCCAACTTTTATCATTTAATTTGACAATAAAATTTATTTTGATTAAAAAAGAAAAATAATTTTGGTAGCATACTTTGTATAAATCTTAAAATTATACATAACTTTATAACATCAACTGAACAAAATCATTTTGTTATAGTATACATAACATATATTGGAAAACTCAATCTAATTACTCTACATATTTATGTGATATTTTTTTAAGAAACATATTTATGTGATTATTATAAAAAATAATAATAATAATAATAATAACCCTACTACTCACTAAAAATATATATATTTAAAAAAAAAATTAAGGAATACTAATTATCCTAAAGTAAAATAAAATCAACTAAATTTTCATATTATGTCGGTTAAACTGTCAAAGTGTGTCAACAAAATATAGGACAAATGCATATGAGTTCGTATATGGGTACTAATCTAAGCTAATATTTTCATTTTCTTATATAAAACCTTATAGCTTCTAAATTTCTATTACTATATTTTTTTTTTATACAATCAAATTCAATAACTTTTACGTATTTGGTATTGGTATAAATTAAAATTCAAATTATTTTATTACAAATATTTTATTTGGATAAATTATTGTTGAATTAACACCATTATTATTTATTTTAAACTTTAAATATGACCGTACATGGCACGGAACTTAACCTAGTAGAGTTATCAATTATCTATACATAAAATGTTTATTCTGCTCTTCACTAAACTCGTTATGATTATAATAAACATCCTACAAGATTTAGTAGCGTCATTAATTTACAAAATTAAGAATCCATAATCTATTAACTATTAGTAAAACAAAACATTGCTAACATCATCTCTCCTCAAAACTGTATATGTGTCGCTTTCTTATGAAATTTTTTCCCGCCTAAAACCATTGATGATGTCATGTTTTTTTTTCTTCTCTTTGTATGATACTTCGTAAACAAGCTAATTAAGTTCTTTCAACAACTTTAATCTAGGAAACCGAAGTATAGTAAATTGAATAGCAACTATATTCCTTTCTTTTGATTTAAAGATCTATCATTCCCTCTCCTCAATTCCTTAACACTTATATTCAAACGTCCAGAAATTTTCTGAAATATTCAAACTATATTTCTTTTAAGAAATCTCCTTCAATGAATTTATAACAAAATTGAAAAGATTCATTGTATATACGAGTTTCTATACTATAATTTTTTTTATTAAAACCGTGCATCGCACGGGGATAATCTAGTAAATATATACTAAAAGGGAACTCAGGAATGACATATGTCATTTCCTGGTTAAAAAATTTCCCTCCCATTTTACTTTCCTTTTTTTTCCGCAGATTCTTTAAGGATTTTATTTTTAATAATCCAAAAATATCTTTTTTCCAGATTAGATTATTAACAATAATATTTTTCCATACACATTATTTAACTAATACAAGTATATTTTTACATATACGTAGTATTTTATATTAGGTATTTAAAAAAAACATATATTAGGTAAATATTATTAAACTATACTACCTCCGTTTATGAAAGTTCGACTCACTTACTATTCATGTGGTCAAAATAAAATAAGTTTGACCACAGTTTATGATTTATACAATAGAAATAAATTAGTATGTGGGATCTTATTAGATTCACCTTATTATAAACTTTCCAAATATCAACTTTTTATAATTTTTACTTATACATAGCTAAAGATATTCATTGGAGCCCGTGCAAATACAAAGTGAGTCGAACTTTCGAGAATGGAGGAAGTACTATATACTCTATATTATCTTAGTTTACGATAATACTATCAACTTTGTTTTCATCCAATTTTATTAATTTGCAATAATGTTTGATTCAATTTCAAATAAAATCATTTGGTTCACATAGATTTTATATACTTATTTTTCTACTCTTAAAAGTTGTATCAATAATAACGAAGCACACAAGGGTACTATCCTTAGATTTTTATTTTTAAAAAATAAAATCTCTAAAGTTCAAGTTGTGTTTATTTTTGAATTAGTATTACGAGTGTAAATTTTTATAAAATTCAATAAACCCTTTATAAAATTTAATAACAATCGTACTAAAGGGCTACTCCTTCTATTGCCATATGGTTTTAGAATAGAACCTCCTTTAGTCTTGTGAAGTGGACTCTCTCTCTTGATTTGTGGGTGCGATCCAGACCCCTATTTAACATGGTATCAGAGCCAAGTCCACAATATGGGACCCTAAATAGCTAAAGTTCGTTGGGCCAATGAAAATCGCTATAAAAGTTATGCCGTCATTTGTCACTTGTCGCCATATTTCAATTTTTTAAAAAATAATAATTTTAAAACAATATTTTTTTCCAGCAATTTCTTCTAGCACAACTTAAAATTCCAAAATATCAAATATTGTACAATTATTAATATGTAAAACAATGGTAGTTTTGTATTAATATTCAAGATCTATTAAAGAGTTTTACAAGGTCATCACCGTAATAAAACTAATAGTTTAAGAATTATGTTCTAAGAAAATGACAATAAATCAAAATACGCTAATACACATACATATATTATGCATAGAAATTTGTTGATTCCTTCAACCTACTACACTTGTTAGGCTACAAAGAATTCTTCAATTTGAATTTGATCGTAACTTCGAAACTAGAAATTTAAAAGATCCTGCAAAATAACAATACAAGGGTTAAACCTGGGCATCGTGCCGTGCCGGGCCACCGCGGGCCGTGCCTGGCGAGCCACGGTCACCGGCGTGCCTAGGTTTTTGTGCCCTTTCGTGCCGGCCAATTTCAAAGGCCAGCCCACGGCCTGGCACGACCCTCGTGCCTGGCAGGCTCGTGCCGTGCCGGCCTGCGTGCTGGCCTTGTGTACATATTTTTTTTTTATTTTTTTTTGTTAATGGTTAATAACTTATAAATTATAAAATTATAATTATAAGTTATAATTTTATAACCTATAATTTATAAAATTATAATTATAACTTATAACTTATAACTTTTATAAGTTATAAATTTATAAGTTTATAACTTATAAGTTATAAAATTATAATTATAACTTATAACTTATAAGTTATAAAATTATAAGTTATAAAATAAATTAAGTTGAACATTTATGTTTTATTATTTTTTATATTCAATATTTATATTTATATATTTAGTTTATACTATTACTTTAAAATTTAATGTTTATGATTTATTAAATATTTTTTTGTATTATTAATTGGTATAATTTTCTTTTTTTTATATTAATATACAAATTATAACAAAACAGAGAAAAAAGGCAAATTGGACTTTGGATGTGAATAATGCATACTTCACATTATTATTACTTGAGTTGAGAAAATTGTACAATGATAACAATGAAAAAAATCGTACAATGATGGTATTAAACAAAAATTGGATAATGATAATATTGATAAACGATAATGATTAAAATCGTACAATATACAAAAATTGTCTATTCTTTTTCTTCTTGTTGCTCGTCTTCGTCTTTGTCTTCGGCTTCAACTTCGGCTTCATCGGCTAGTTGGATAAATTGGGAACTAGTCGAACCCGAACGGTCGGAAGCGGAGGTTCCTTCATCGTTGTCGTTTTCCTCGTAAGAATGGTCTTGTGAGCAATTTTCCGCATCCAACCAATCTTTGAAACACACTCACATTTCTAGTGTTTCGGGTTTTAGACTTGTTCTTCTATCGTCCAGAACCCTTCCGCCCGCGCTGAAAACTCGTTCGGAGGCAACAGAGGAGGCTTGGATACCAAGAATGTCTCGTGCCATTGCCGCCAAAGTTGGATGCTTCCCGCTTTGTTGTTTCCACCATGCAAGGAGGTCGAGGCTGTTTATCACATCGTCGTCCATGCCTTTGGTGAAGTCGTAACTCA
This sequence comes from Chenopodium quinoa, assembly GCF_001683475.1. Taxonomy (NCBI): domain Eukaryota; kingdom Viridiplantae; phylum Streptophyta; class Magnoliopsida; order Caryophyllales; family Amaranthaceae; genus Chenopodium; species Chenopodium quinoa. The sequence goes on from NW_018743616.1 coordinate 337,948, forward strand.
GGTACATCTGCAACTCCAAGACGTCACTTTGTGTTCTCCTGATTGATGAATCACCTAAAAACCTTGAAATCAAGTTAGTAGCTTGTGAAAATAAATGTTTGGCCTTCTTACTTACGTTTTTGGATGGCTGGGAAGGGCCTGAGCGAGGAACGGTGCCATATTTGATTTCATAGACTATATAAAGCAAAAAACTGATCCTTCACATGAGTCTTATAGGTTTCTACATCATCGTCAAGATTCATGCATTGAAAATAAATGTCAACTAACATAAATGTGTTTTCATACTTTTGCCTAAGATCTAATATGGATGCAAAAATATAAATCAAAGGAATTTCACTATAATATTTACGCCACTTTGTTTCCATTGCTGGAAGATACTGATCATAATCACTTTGGTTGCGCTGAGCAGCGAAAAGTTGGGCGAGTAAACATGCATTAGAAAGAAAGTTTTGAGCATAAGCATTGTAAACAGAAGAAAAACAATACGTCATGTTATATAATAACTGTAAAAATTGCATATATCTTTCACAATTGTACTAATAAAGCAGTTTGTGGAAATTTTTGGTTGTAAAATATTGTTAACGGATTCTTGTACTCAATTGCCTTGGTTAACATGTCATAGGTGGAATTCCACCTAGTTGGGCAATCGGTTTTGATTTTTATTACCCTTATCTTTTGTTGTCTTAGAAAATTATTCCATTCTTGGTACCTCATGTTTGAGATATTAATAGACATAATAGCATCTCTGATTTTGTTGTAGTATGGGCCAATTGCCCGAACTCCATCCTGTACACACAAGTTAAGTACATGGCAAACACATCTAGTATGAAGAGCATCACCGTCTAATATTACATCAGTTAAGTTTTGTTTGACAAGATTAGCTGTGTATGTCATAGAGGTTGCATTGTCAAAAGTCATAGATATCATTTTATCTCGAAGGTTGTATTCGTTTATTGCTTCCATTAAATGGTGAGCAATGTTAATGCCGGTGTGTGGGTATTCTAGCATTTTGAAATGTATTATTCTTTTTTGTAACAACCATTGATCATCTACCCAATGGAAAGTCACACATAAATAGTGATATTTATAACCACTATCCCAAAAATCGGCTGTCAAAGACACTCTACAGTTAAGGTTACTCAATTCGGCTTGTAACCGCAATTTTTACTCTAGAAAGTTTTTCATGGCGGCGGAACGAACGATTTTCCTAGAGATTCTTTTATGTTGGGGTTGTAGTGCTTTGTTAATGTAAGTGTTAAATGGGTCACTGATACGTGTCATTTACCGTATAAAATTAAATATTTATTTTCCTAACTTAACCTTCAAAAATATTAACAACTAGTAAAAGGGTAAGCAAGGGTCGATCCCACGAGGAGACTTTTAACTCTTTAATCAAGGTTTAACTAGATATATTACGGAAACTTACATACTATACATTTATTCACATATGTACATAGAATGGGGGGGTTTGTTTTAGATAATACTAAACTAATAAAACTAATACGGAACTAAACTAATAAACTACTATTGACGACACAACTAACCAATTCCACTTCGGCACTACTCATACTAAACTATTGATAACAACAATTGACCGACTCTGCAAAATACTCAATTTAACGATTAGACTAATCATAGAGACTATAGTAACAAAGACTCCCTATCTCTCTTACTTGAAACCAAATTTGGACTAAGCCGAAATTGACTCTAAACCGATCTAATTAACACAAATATTTCGCAACTTGCATGAGTTAGATACGGAAGCATTAACAACTAGGAGACCTCATTAGTCCTAATTAAACTAATCACATAAATGCTTAGAATAATTAGATTGAAAATGCCCTCTGATTTAAACCAAACCATAATCGCAGACTTGATAAAAATTAGATACTACTTCACTATATAATTCAAACTAAGCCAAATCATATAGATAGCAATAATTCACAACTAATAACATGATAGATAACAATCAATGTCAAATTGCAAATTTAACAATCAAGAACGAGCAAATTTCAAATACCCATTAAATCGAAAAAATAATACTATCAAGAATCAATTATAATATCAATAATCCAATAAAAGTAATTCATCAATTTAGCAAAGAACATCAAATAAATCAGTAGTATTGAAAAAATAAGTTTAGAAGAAGACTTATAAAATATACTCTGAAGAACACCCGAATAAACCCGGCTTCGACCCCGCGATTCACCTTCGTTCTTGTTCTACCTTGGATTCGAGACTGAGCTGCCCTCCAATGGCTATCTTCTCTTCACCAATTGCCCAATTACGGACTCACTCGAACTCTCGTACTCTTTGTATAATTATTGGCTAAGTTGTGTGTCCTCCGTATGAATAATTGGGTTTTTTTTATACCCAAAAACAGCCATTGATTTTTGGGTTCGGGAGGATAAAATTTTGAAATAGGATAAGAATTCATCACTTCCTTGAATTTCGGGTGTGTTGAAGAAAGATTTTGAGCTTGATGAAGATAAACATGGAGTTGAGAGGTGGGATTCTGAGCTTTGGTTTTCACGCACCCTTTTCTTCTTTTCTTCTTATCTCATTTTTTCCTTTCTTTTAGATGATGGCACGTGGTGGTACTTGGAGTAGTAAAACAAATGGGCTTCTTTTAATTATTTGTATTTGTCAATCCTACTCCTTTTTCTTCTCGCTTTCCTATCAAAACACACAACTTGATATTAAGTACCAATTATTATAAAAATAGCTATAAAATAAAATAAAGAATAAAATAAACTCTAAAATAATAAAAGTAAATAAAATCATAAAATAACAAATATAAAACGGCCATTGGACTAATATTGGGGACTAAAAATATAGTATATTATGCACTTATCAAATTCCCCCACACTTAGTCTTTGGTCGCCCTCGAACAAACTAAATAAAACTAACCTATAAAAGCAATAAACCTAACTCATTGTCGTATGAATCACGGTTACACTTAGCACGTGCGATAAGCCCTTTAAACCACTAAGTTCCCCTAGAGGATGAGTACGATCTCGTGAGGGTTTGCAGTAAACATACCCACAAAGTCTGTTATTCAGAAATTCTCAACTAAATAGCAGTAAACAATTTTTTTTAAAAAAAAAAACTCATCTTTATAGAAGTTTCTCCAATTAAAATTTGACAACTTGCTCGATTGACTTTAATCATTTCTCACCCTCCTTGCTTATACCAATTTACATGTCTCAAATCATTAGGACTTTTCAAGGATATTAATGGGGTTTAGGTAAATGAGGGATATGACAATAATTATGAGATTGTGGTGGTAATATTCTATAAATTAGTAGAGCATAGTATGATTACAACCAAATCAAATATTCCTCATAACAAATATTTCTTGAGTGCACATTGAACTTTTATGTACACTGCCCCCTTCTTTTTTTTTCTACTTTTTTTTTTCTTTTTTTTTTTGTAAGTTTCATGACTCTTAATGTTCAATCTCTGTTGAGTAGTCCATGTAACGAGTGTTCGACCAGTGGCTCCCGGTCCAGTTGGTCCAAGGCACTAGGCTTTAAGATTCCCCTAACGATCTACTTACTCAAACTACACAAGCAAGAGATAGAAACATCACACGTACATAACTGGGTTTGAATATTTTTTTTTTTTTTTTTTTTTTTTTTTTTTTTTTTTTTTTTGTAATTCACTATATTTGAATTGATTAACACATATACCCAATCATTGGTACGCAGAGCCTTATATTGAAACTTTCACTTTATAGTACTGTATGTATCACCACTGAATATCAACAACCATTTTTACATCACACTTTAATATGCTCTACTAATTTCAAAAAGGTTAACCATTTGATGTGTAAGTAGAGGTACATTTGTGATTTATTCATGGAAAATAACAGGGATAGGCTTTTTGGTTGATGTGGCGTAGAAACTGTTTTAAATGCCTAAATCATTTTCAAAACATGAATTAGTTGCATTTTCAGAGGGAAATGACAAAAGCTTAAAGGATAGGTTATCAAGAATACCGGAGAATAAAAACACTTTTTTTTTTCTTTTTTGTATTTTACTTCTATTAGCTCAAAATTTCCAATATCTAAAAAAAAATCGGCAGCATCTCCCCTAAAAATGGTCATAGGCAAACAACTTTTTGTTGCTAAAATTGTAACCCAAACTAACATCCCAACATCCAAAATATAGAAAACAACAGTGGCCCCCCCACTTAAACTTTTCATTGTCCTCGATGAAAAAGAAATGAAGAAAAAGGAGAAGAAACTTAGCTGGTTTTGTTCTCTGTTTTGATGACTCGGGTTGGTCTGCCTTTATTTTCTTTATTGTTGTGCTTCTGCTCTATTCATTGAGCAACAGATTTTAAAGTATCGAAGATTTATGAATATGTCCAAAGTTGTAGCAGGAATCTACCATTTTGTGAATCTGGTACACAACACAAGAAGAAGCAAATTCCTGGAAAGGCATAATTAAGGCAGAATGTCAGTGCACTTTATAATAAGACTGTGATGATAAGAAAGGTTGCAATTCTGGACAGAACATTGACACCAAATGAGATATTCTAAGCCACAACTAAACTAGCTAAGCTCTTGCAAACCGACTAGCAAAACTCAGTGTATAGTGAATTTCAGTTGTTAAAATATATACTATTGTAACTAAAATATTCTGTGAGACAGGAGTGAATTAGTGCAGCAATTGCAACTCAGTTATAAGCACAATTTAGCGTAAATATGTAGGGAGTGAATGCTGAAAAATAAAATAAAATGAGTAAAATAAATAAATAAATAAAACTGTAAGGAAAGAAATAATTAATCTTGGGTTGCCTCCCAATCAGCGCCTTTGGTTTACGTCGTTGGCTCGACATTTCTCTTTTCATGCTTGTTTAAATAAAATGTCTTCAATCATGGTCACATAAGCTTGATCATAGAATGGTTTTAACCTGTGGCCATTAACCTTGAAAATTTTGTTAGTATTGAAATCTTTGATTTCTATTGCACCATGAGGAAAAGCAGTAGTAACAACAAAGGGGCCAAGCCATCTAGTTTGTAATTTTCCTGGAAATAATTTCAATCGAGCATTAAATAAAAGGACTTTCTGGCCAACCTGAAATGATTTTCTATCTATATTTTTATCATGGTAGGCTTTGGTCTTGTCTTTATAGATTTTGGCATTTTCATATGCCTCTAACCTCAATTCTTCCAACTCAAGTAACTGTAATTTCCTTTCTTTCCCAGCAAGATCATAGTCTAAATTACATTGCTTCACTGCCCAATAAGACTTATGCTCAATTTCCACAGGTAAGTGACACGCTTTTCCAAATACAAGTCTAAATGGAGACATTCCTAAAGGAGTTTTATATGCAGTTCTATATGCCCATAAGGCATCACCTAAACGAAGGCTCCAATCCTTTCTACTTGGGTTAACCATTTTTTCCAAAATACCCTTTATCTCCTTATTCGACAATTCAACCTGTCCACTTGTTTGGGGGTGGTATGCAGTGGCTACTCTGTGAGTCACGTGGTATTTTTCCAGAAGGGCACCAAATGTTTTATTGCAAAAGTGGGTTCCTCTGTCACTAATGATGGCCTTAGGCATGCCAAATCTATTAAATATATGACTCTTAACAAACTTAACAACCGTTTTAGCATCATCGGTTATTACAGCTTTCCCCTCTACCCATTTAGACACATAATCAACAGCAAGAATGATATAAACATTACCAAAAGAAACGGGAAAGGGACCCATAAAATCAATGCCCCACACAGCAAATATTTCACAAATTAAAATTCCAGATTGGGGCATTTCATTTCTTTTAGACAGATTTCCAGATTTCTGGCAGCGTTCACAAGCCTTACAAAATAAATAAGCATCCTTGTAAATAGTAGGCCAATACAAACCACATTCTAAGACTTTATGAGCAGTCCTTTGAGGACCAAAGTGTCCTCCACTTTCAAGACTATGGCAAAATGTTAGTATAGAATCATGTTCAGGTTTATCTACACACCGTCTAATTACTTGGTCAGAGCAAGATTTCCACAAATAAGGATCATTATGTAGTATTTAGATTCCGACTTTATCTTTTCTCTTTGAGCCTTAGTTAGAAAAGGGGGAAACGTCCTAGTTACTAAGTAATTAACCATATCGGCATACCAAGGAGTTTCAACATGATATAAAGAAAGCAATTGTTCATCGGGGAAAAAATCACTTATCATAGGCCAATCTTCTCTAGGGACAATCCTACTCAAATGGTCAGCAACTTGATTTTCAAAACCTTTTTTATCCCTAATTTCTAGATCAAACTCTTGTAATTGAAGCATCCACCTAAGTAACTTAGGTGTTAAATGACTCTTCTTTATCAAGTATTTTAGAGCCGCATGATCAGAATAAACAATCACATGAGTACCAAGTAAATAAGTTCTAAACTTTTCCAAAGCAAATATCACAGCATACATTTCTTTTTCAGTCACAGTGTTTGGGCAGGGTCAAGTGATTTAGAAGCATAATGTATCACATAAGAATCTTTACCCTTCTTTTGGCCTAAAACAGCTCCTATGGTTTTATCACTAGCATCGCACATTATTTCAAAAGGTAACGACCAATCAGGGGGTCTAATAACAGGAGCACTTGTCAGCTTGGCTTTTAAATCATCAAAAGCTTTCTTACATTCATCATTGAAGTCAAAAACAGCATCTTTAGCAAGCAAAGCACATAAAGGTGAAGCAATTTTTGAAAAATTCTTTATAAAACGCCTATAAAAACCAGCATGTCCTAAAAATGATCTAACTTCGCGAACACATTTAGGATAAGGCAGAGAACTTATCACCTCAATTTTAGTTTTGCCTACCTCTAAACCTTTAGCGCTTACAATATGACCAAGAACCACGCCTTGTTCTACCAAGAAATGACACTTTTCAAAATTCAAAACAAGATTAGTTTCAACACATCTCTTCAGAACACGAGTTAAAGCATGAAGACATCTATCAAATGAATCACCAAAAACAGTAAAGTCATCCATAAAAACTTCCATATCATGTTCGATTAAATCAGAAAATATGCTCATCATACATCTCTGAAAAGTTCCTGGAGCATTACATAAACCAAAAGGCATTCTTCTAAAAGCAAATGTACCAAAAGGACAGGTAAAAGTGGTTTTATCTTGATCTTCAGGGGCAATGGGTACTTGTGTGTAACCTGAATAACCATCCAGAAAACAGAAGAAAGATTGTCCAGCAAGTTTTTCTAACATCTGATCAATAAATGGCAGAGGAAAATGGTCTTTTCTAGTAGCTTGATTAAGCTTCCTATAGTCAATACAAACTCTCCATCCATTAGAAACTCTAGTGGGGAAAAATTCTCCTTTATTATTTTCGACAACTGTTATTCCACTCTTTTTAGGTACCACATGTATAGGACTTACCCATTGAGAATCGGAAATAGGATATATCACTCCTGCATCTAACCATTTTAGAATTTCCTTTTTAACTACTTCCATCATTGAAGGATTTAATCTACGTTGAGCCTCTCTAGTTGGTTTAGCATCTTTTTCAAGAAAAATTTTATGCATGCACATGGCGGGACTAATGCCTTTTATGTCAGCTAAAGTCCATCCTAAGGCTTCCTTGTGATTTTTAAGCAAATTCAATAACTTAGTCTCTTGAGATTCATTTAAAGAACTTGAAATGATCACATGTAGAGTCTCATTATCACCCAAATAAGCATACTTCAAATTAGAAGGAAGGGGCTTCAATTCTAATTCAGGTGGCTTAACAGTAGAAGGGATCAATTTAGGCACAATAGAAGGTAAAGATTTTTCACATCCATCACAAGCATCAGGTTCAATCACATCAGATGAAACTACAAAAGAATCAACCATTTTTGTTTCCTTAAAATCACCAAACACACCATTTTCAAACAGATTTTTACACCACTCATCAAAAACATCCTGAGCCATCCAGTCACATGCATCAAATGAATCTATAGAACTAACATTACTGATATCATTAGGGTATTTCATAGCATCAAATATGTTGAATTTAATCATTTCGCCATCAAATTCCATTGTCAAATTACCTTCATGAACATCAATTTTAGTTTTGGAAGTCTTTAGAAAAGGACGACCCAACAATAAAGGAACACTATCAGATCTATCACCCATATCAAGCACATAAAAATCAGCAGGAAAAACTAGTTCATTCACTTGAACAAGTACATCTTCCAAAACTCCCATGGGAAATGCATTAGATCTATCAGCTAATTGGATAACAACATTAGTTTTAGACAAAGGACCCACATTCAAAGTATCATATACAGATTTAGGCATGACATTAATTGAAGCACCTAAGTCTAACATGCATCTTTCAAATTTAGTGTTACCAATTTTACATGGGATAGAAAACATGCCAGGATCTTTGCATTTTGGAGGAAGTTTCTTTTGAATTACAGCAGATATGTTCTCACCCATTCTTACCTTTTCACGAGGCTTGAAGTTCCTTTTGTTAGTACAAAGTTCTTTTAGAAACTTAGCATACTTAGGTATCTGTTTAATAGCATCAAGAAGAGGGATATTCACTTCAACCTTCCTAAATGTTTCAAGTATTTCATTGTCAAGGGCCTCCTTCTTAGCTTTAGCAAATCGGGAAGGAAAAGGGGGATTATCTTTAAAACGAGAAACATCATAATTCACATCAAAATTACCCTTCTTTTCCAGTTCTTTCTCACTTTCTGTATCATGTTTTTCCTTACTCTCACTAGCTACATCATCCTTAGGTCTGACTTCTACCTCTTTCTCTATTTCTCTATTCTTTATTTTAGGTTCCTTTAACTCTTTACCGCTTCTAAGTGTTACAACTTTAGCATGTTCATTTGGATTGGCAAGTGTTTGAGAAGGGAGCCTATTCGAAAGCTGAGATTCCAAATTACTAAGGGAAGTGCTAATTTGACCTATTTGAGTATCTATACAGTTCTTTTGATATTGAACACCTTGACTATGAACTTGTCCAATTTGGGTAGTCAATTGTTTCACTAAATCCTCTAATGATGAACCAGATTGTTGTTGTGAATTTTGTTGAACAAATGGCCTAGTTTGATTAGAATGAGAAAATGGTGGTCTAGGTCCATACCTAAGGTTAGGGTGATCTTTCCAACCTTCATTATAAGTATTAGAAAAAGGGTCATATTTCCTTTGAGATTGACCAAGAAAACCTCCTAAGGCATTAACATCTTCACTTAGTAAAGTAGGACATTCATCAGTAGCATGAGAAAAATCAGAACAAACACCACATACTCTAGCTGTAGACTCATTACCAGGAACAATTTTAGACACTAAGGTGGTTAAAGCAGCAATTTGTTGAGCATTTTCTTGTAATTGATTTTTAATTCCACTTAAGTCCACATCATTAACTCTTTTAACATCATTTCTACTGCCAAATTGTTGAGTATTTTGAGCCATATTAGAAATTAACTTTCTAGCTTTCGTTGGAGTTTTATCTACTAATGCCCCCCCACTTGATGCATCTATCATACCTCTCTCATTAGGTAACAACCCCTCATAAAAATATTGAATTAACAATTGCTCACTTATTTGGTGTTGGGGACAAGATGAACAAAATCTGTTAAAACGTTGCCAATACTCATATAAAGATTCGTTATTATTTTGTCTAATTCCACAAATTTCCTTCCTAATAGAACCAATACGACTCGCAGGAAAGAATCTTTCAAGAAAAACTTTTTCCATTTTTGCCCAAGAATTAATAGAACTAGGTGAAAGTTGCTCATATAGCCACTCTTTGGCAGGATCTTGCAAAGAAAAAGGAAAAGCATGCAATCTAATATGTTCTTGTTCTATGCCTTCTGGATTCATGGAAGAACATACAACCTTAAATTCTTTTAAGTGTCTATAAGGATTCTCACCTGCGTTCCCATAGAATTTAGGGAGAAGATTAAGGAAACCTGAATTCGGCTTTAGAGGATTCTCTAGCTCTGGAAAGACAATGCACAGAGGGTCTTCTCCTGTTCTCGGTGCTCCCAATTCCTTCAGTGTTCGTTCTGCCATGTTCTTGTATTCAATCGGTAATGGATCTTATATTTCAAGTTCTGGTTCAGCACTGAAAATGTGAAGCAGCTTCTATGGTTCAGCCTCGTTTAGGAAGCTACGTATGCTTTAATGCGCTGAAGTCTAGCTTCTTTATCGTACGCGTACATACACCTATAAAGAAAAACAGAAATTAATGGAAAGATGAGCTTGAAATTTTAGTGTAGAAATGTAGAGTTCAATAATCACCTTCTGGTCAGAACTTAGCAGCTTATAACTAGGCAGGATTTATAGCTTTAACAGATACGCTGTAATGAGATCAATTACTTAGACATGCATTTTAGATTTCATGTAGCTAAATTTCCAGTAGCAAATCAACATCAGGCAAGCTAAAGAATTATCCGAACCTAGCTTGGCAGACCAAGACATTATGCAATCCCATTAAATCAGTTGTCATATATATATTCTGCTCAGTTTTTACTCAAAAAGATATGAAACTAGTACACACTGGTCTTCCTGAATGTAGGAGTAGGCATACTAATACTCATGCATTGTCAAATTCAACATATAAAGCTAACTGATTGTCAATCTTATTCAGCCAGATTGGTTATAAACTACTTTTACTTCTGATTTTGAGATTATAATAGCACAAGAGCAGCTTATATTTGGACACTAACTCGTTAAATTTTACTACTAAAACACTTTATAGCATACATAATTCAGCTTCTTTTACAGTTTTTTTTTTTTTTTTTTTTTTTTTTTTTTATTAGAATTCTCATAAGAGATTAAAACTTGCAAAGAAATGTAATTGGAACAAGAATCATTTTGAGCAGTCTAAGCAGAACATGAACTAAACATGAATCACAAACATATAATTTGAGTTAATTTAGATGCACTTGAAGCAAAATAATCCTAACAGAACAAATTTGTCCTTAATACTATTTGCATCTAAAATATACTCTACCAACAGTTTTAACTACTATCAATCAGTTCATTTCAGAGTTTTTATAACTCAACTTAACCATTTATCTCTTGACCTTTAATAGCAATAAAATAGTGACAAATCTATTCAGCAATGCTACTAAAATTAGTGTTCATTATCTGACTAACCCACCGTTAGGCACGAAATCATATATATGCAAGCACGTTAATAGCAAATCAATATAAGTCAACTTAATTCGAGAGTGACTTTAAGCTACCTCAACTACTTAATCCTACCAAATCTTATAAAGATCATTAGAAAGTAAAATGTTCAGTATATTCCACTAATACTTTATTAATGGCAAGGATGACTTAACTAGTGAAGTGTTCAGTACATACCACTCTTAAGTTATATGTAAGAGCCTAGTGTAGGACAATAGTGGCTTATTAGTTACTTAATTCCTGAACAGAAACTCAATGTAAGATAATATCTAATGACAACTCCTAGTAACTGTTTTAATTCCCACTACCATAATACGAGAGTGTTACCTATTATCATTAGTTGTGATCAGATTAATACCATAGTTCAATTATCATAAGGAGAAGAAACATATGTGTGCAAAAATAAAAGTATTATGCAACTTGAAATATACTTATCCTGCACCCATGCACCAAAATATTAAGAGAGTTAATCAATAATCATTACTTGCAAAAATTTGTCCAAGAAACAAGCAATGCACTAATTACTACTCCTCTACATACCGTTTCCAAATAGGTTGGGCTAAATTAAGAATTAAACGAAAGTGTACCCAACCTCACCTAATGTATGTTTATTTTGGCTTTAAAAGAAATTAACAACTAATGAAGAAAATTGACACACTTGAAGGCATGAACATGATGTTAAACGAAAGTATATGAAAAGCAGACATTACTTCTAAAAATTGATCATGTATAAAAGATTTTATATGAGTGGAACAGAGTAACTAACACCTCTAACAGTAAGCATGAAGGCTATAATTAGCTAATTCATTCTCCGTATATAAGTAACAACTTATCACACAGATATATAATTAGAAATACAGATTAAATCTTGATTTTAAGATTAAAATTTATCTCCCCGGCAACGGCGCCAAAATTTGATACGTGTCGTTTACCGTATAAAATTAAATATTTATTTTCCTAACTTAACCTTCAAAAATATTAACAACTAGTAAAAGGGTAAGCAAGGGTCGATCCCACGAGGAGACTTTTAACTCTTTAATCAAGGTTTAACTAGATATATTACGAAAACTTACATACTATACATTTATTCACATATGTACATAGAATGGGGGGGTTTGTTTTAGATAATACTAAACTAATAAAACTAATACGGAACTAAACTAATAAACTACTATTGACGACACAACTAACCAATTCCACTTCGGCACTACTCATACTAAACTATTGATAACAACAATTGACCGACTCTGCAAAATACTCAATTTAACGATTAGACTAATCATAGAGACTATAGTAACAAAGACTCCCTATCTCTCTTACTTGAAACCAAATTTGGACTAAGCCGAAATTGACTCTAAACCGATCTAATTAACACAAATATTTCGCAACTTGCATGAGTTAGATACGGAAGCATTAACAACTAGGAGACCTCATTAGTCCTAATTAAACTAATCACATAAATGCTTAGAATAATTAGATTGAAAATGCCCTCTGATTTAAACCAAACCATAATCGCAGACTTGATAAAAATTAGATACTACTTCACTATATAATTCAAACTAAGCCAAATCATATAGATAGCAATAATTCACAACTAATAACATGATAGATAACAATCAATGTCAAATTGCAAATTTAACAATCAAGAACGAGCAAATTTCAAATACCCATTAAATCGAAAAAATAATACTATCAAGAATCAATTATAATATCAATAATCCAATAAAAGTAATTCATCAATTTAGCAAAGAACATCAAATAAATCAGTAGTATTGAACAAATAAGTTCAGAAGAAGACTTATAAAATATACTCTGAAGAACACCCGAAAAAACCCGGCTTCGACCCCGCGATTCACCTTCGTTCTTGTTCTACCTTGGATTCGAGACTAAGCTGCCCTCCAATGGCTATCTTCTCTTCACCAATTGCCCAATTACGGAATCACTCGAACTCTCGTACTCTTTGTATAATTATTGGCTAAGTTGTGTGTCCTCCGTATGAATAATTGGGTTTTTTTTATACCCAAAAACATCCATCGATTTTTGGGTTCGGGAGGATAAAATTTTGAAATAGGATAAGAATTCATCACTTCCTTGAATTTCGGGTGTGTTGAAGAAAGATTTTGAGCTTGATGAAGATAAACATGGAGTTGAGAGGTGGGATTCTGAGCTTTGGTTTTCACGCACCCTTTTCTTCTTTTCTTCTTATCTCATTTTTTCCTTTCTTTTAGATGATGGCACGTGGTGGTACTTGGAGTAGTAAAACAAATGGGCTTCTTTTAATTATTTGTATTTGTCAATCCTACTCCTTTTTCTTCTCGCTTTCCTATCAAAACACACAACTTGATATTAAGTACCAATTATTATAAAAATAGCTATAAAATAAAATAAAGAATAAAATAAACTCTAAAATAATAAAAGTAAATAAAATCATAAAATAACAAATATAAAACGGCCATTGGACTAATATTGGGGACTAAAAATATAGTATATTATGCACTTATCAGTCACTTTCCGAGAAAAGAAAAGGTTGTTCGGCGTGTACTATCATTTTCCCTAGTTCATCCCTATCCCTCTCATAGTTGTAGGTAAAGCCGTGTGGATGGTATTGGGAAATTTTTGGCTGGGTTGGATCACTAGCTGGTTGTGCACAAGTTCTCATGTGTCTACTTAAGTGTCCCGTCCCGGATTTAGATAGTGCCAAGAATACACAATTACATGTTTTACATTTTGCATGTGTTTGGGGTTTATTTAGGAGGAAATGACGCCATACATCACTATTTCGGTTTTTCAAAAGTAGCATCTCACTTTCAGTTAACCATTCATGATGTGTGTTTGGGTTAGTAGTAGTAGAAGGGGTAGAACTGGAGGCAATTTAGGTATCTTCTTGGCTACTTTGGCTAGAATAATAATTTTGTTGATCACTAAAATAATTAGGTGGGAATTGACCGAATTGTGAGAATTGTGGAAATTGGTTTGGTGGTAGAAATCCCGACATATTATAGGGTTGAAAACCGGAAGATCCGAAAGTACCATCGTGCCTAAATGGCTCATAGCTTGGGGGGAAGTAACCGGGGTCATTGGTTGGACTTGAAACTTGGGGGCTCGTTGTATTAGGTGATTCCCTAGAACTACTACTACGGCCAAGTCGGCCTCCCCCCCCCCCCCCCGGATGATGGGTTGTTCGATGCCATAATTAACAATTAGATTTTTAATAAAAACTGATTAACAATAATAATAATTAATGACAACAATTTTAACAATAAAAATAACAATAATAATAATAATTAATAACAACAATTATAACAATAACAATAACAACAATAATAAATAATAACAATAATTGTAACAATAATAATAATTAATAACAATAATTATAACAATAACAATAACAATTAACAATTAACAATTAACAATTAAACAATATTATTCTAATAATAACAATAAAAACAATAATAAATTAAAGATTATTTTAGATCTTACAACCGTGCTTCAACGCTCCACTAATTACGATTACGAACTTTTTAATTTTTTCCGATATTAAGAAAATAATTAGAGAATTTAAGAGAATTATTAAAGATTTTAAGAGATTAAGGATTATTAGAGAATATAAGAGATTAGAAGAAGAGATTGTGAATTTGTGATTTGAGAAGCGAATGAAGTTGGGTATTTATAGAAAATTTGGGAAGGGAAATTTGCTCATTTTGGCCAAAAAGAGCCGTTAAGCTCAAAGACTCAAAGAGCCGTTGGAGAGCAACGGTCATTTTACCGTTTGCAACGGCAGGCACGTCCACGTGCCGGGCCGGCACGAACGTCGTGCTGCTTCACACCGTGTCATGTGCCGGGCCAACGTGCCAGCATGCTAGGCCACAGCCGTGCTCGTGCCGGGCCGTGCCTGGAAAACCAGGATGCTGTCCGTGGCACGGCCCGTGACACGAAATCCGATGGGCGTGTCGTGTCGGGCCTGGGATCGGGCCGTGCCGGGCGGCATGCGGGCCACCCCGGCCCATGCCCAGCTTTAACAAGGGTATAAGATAGTAATATACACACATAAAGTTAAATCTTTTTTATTTTTTTCTTTATTTTTTTTATGAAGAGATAATAAGTAAATCAAGCTTTATCCACATTTTAACTTAGGAGCTAATTAGTTAAATATACTTTTAGGACAAAATTAGCTAGTTTAAAAAACATGAATGTATAGACTCAAAATTAATCGCTAGCATTGGCGATGTATCACAAACCATGATTATTACAACCCACACTACTGCATTCATTTACATTTGAAATTTGTCCTGGACCTCTCCTTTTTGTACGTTATTTGGGCTTATGGAGGTTTAAGTTATCCACTCACATATAATACTATCCTTTTCATACTAAAACACATATACTCTATTTTTCCTTGCATACACACACACACACTCACACACACTAAAACTGTTTTTTTTTTTTTTTTTTGTTAATAACATGTCACACAGCATCATGCAGTGACAGCAGCAAATTGTAGCCAGCAGAGGGGAGCAGCAGGGGTAGCATATTAGGCAGTTGCAAAGGGCAGCATAGGAGAGCAACAGGAGCATCATAAGGGAGGGAGTATCATGGGTAGCATTTAAGGTTAAAGCAGCAGAAATGATATTGTATAAAACCATTTAATCTAATCAATTATTCAGTTGAGACAAGTAGAACAAGACTTAAGAAAAGCCATCCAATTCATATGTGTTATTATAAGTCCAACAAATTGATTGGGGGGGGGGGGGGGGGGGGGGAGGAGGGGGGACTCTAGAATATCCGAGCAATTACCTATAACTTCAGTTACAAGAGGCCTGATAATTTCATAAGAAAAAACAAGTATTTTTAAGGCAATGTTTGTTGCTTTATCTAATTATATATACTATATATAAAATAGACAAGATTATAAGGAAACAAATCACATACTTTTTCCGGTCGACGAGCTATCTCCTTTGATGTGTGAAGCAGCTCAATATCAGTCTTCACAAGTGGTTTATCCATGTAAGCAATGACATTATACTCTGTCTGAACTAAAGAATGAAGAAAAAAATAATTCAGAGTTCTGCCTTATTGCCAACCATTAGGGAAATGATATGTGGAAATGAGGGGGACGAGAAATGTCGAATCAGCTAAATCTCTTTATACTCTGTCTGAACTAAAGGGGTGTGCTAACCGTTTCTTTCTCTCACGGAATGTTCAGAAATCCACCAATCAGAAATCAGCTAAAAACCCACCAATCAGTTTTTTATGAGAATTCCGTGAGTTTAAGTGAAATTGAGTTTGTGAAATAGCTTTGGTGAAATTGTTTCTATGGTAGCCCGAATCGAATGCGTATGTAGTTGAGATTGAGAAGATGAGTGAGGGTTTTAGCGAGGAAATTGGGTATAAGTGATGGCGGTTCTTTTTTGTTATTTTTTTTTTTCTTTTTTATTTCTTAATAAATTTGTGTTTTAACAGCGGTTTTTGAAACCGCTATAATAAAGATGACATATAACAACGATCATTTTAGAAATGCTATTCTAATCTAATTTTCATATTTTTATAGCAGAACCAACAAAACCGCTATAAAAAGAACGCTATAAAAGACTGATTTTGTTGTAGTGACTCTAGCCCAAAAAATCATATTCCTTCCATCCCATAATACATGAGACGTTAGACTTTTTTTAACAGTTCATGCATTAAATTTGACCATCCTTTTTTACTAACGTAATTAAAATATATTTTATCATAAAATATATTGTTAGATAGGTATTAATATAAAGTTTCATAATATAATTTTAAAAAATAATTTTCATTAATATTTAATTATATAAAAATAAAGTCAAACTAGTGCATTGACATAGGTGCAATGCTTGACTGTGTCATGTACTATGGGACAGAGGGAGTATGAGACAAAGTTAAAAGAGACCTTACATGTGAGAGGGAGTACTGTGTTGAAGAGTGACCTCTCAAGTATCATCACATGTAAATGTCCCACATGGTTGAAGAAGAGAGAGTTAATCACTTTATAAGGCTAAGGGACCACTCCTTCTATTGCCATATGGTTTTGGAATGGAATCTCTTTTGGACTTGTGAAGTGGATTCTCTCTCTTGATTTGCGGGTGCGACCCAGGCCCGTATTTAATATGTATTTAACATATACTCATATGGCCTCGTGTTTAAGTGAGTTATGCTTTGAATGAGCTAAAAAAAAGGTCATGTATGTCTTGCTTGTCTTGTGTCAAATCTTTCATAGATGGAGTACATGCTGTGTACGTATTGTCTGACTTTTACTAGTCGTGTCGCGTCGTGTCATACATGGTAGAGCCTAGAGAGCCTTCTTAATAATTGATCAAAATTAAGCAGGATGACAACCTGACACTTGAATCGGCCTATTGTGATCGTGCTAAATTTCAAACAAAAATGATCATGCATAGGCACCAGTGCACCACGACCCGTAAGCAACCTTCATGCCTCTTATGTTGTGCTGGGTTTTGACGGACTTAGGGTAAGATTATTAGACCATTTTCGTACTGTGCCTAGCCAACTATCCACCAAACATAACCCATTGTGTATATCTGATTGGCAAATCTACCCATTCACCTTTGCTGTTAGGAACTAGACAAGGATCAATTAAATTAGGTAATGTGTTTGATAAGCGCGGAACATAGACAATAATATATAAACGTATATTTGAGAAATAAAGTAGAAAATAGATGAGATGAATATACAGATATACGTGATTCGGTCAACATGACCTACGTCTACAGGATAAGGGATAATATTTTCTTATTAGCTTTCATGGAGGATAAATAAGAGAGATAACAAAAGGAGATACAATACTCTCCATCTCACAAAATCTCTCAATGGAGTTACATATTGGCTTTGGTTAGGCTAATTAATCAATATATAGCACTTTTAATTGTCCACCCAACGACTCCTTATATAACATAAGAAAACCCTAAAGAAGCCTTAAATTATTCCCCAAGAAATATCATTAGTAGCCGTCATAAACAAACCCAAAAATAGGATGTAGAAATGTCTCATTCGACTAGGCACGGGCGTGTTATGTAGGGCATGTCTGTGTCCCTTCTCCAGTTTCGACAGTCTTTCGTAAAACGGCACTAACTTTCTCGTTTCTTATCAGAATTGGGCATAAACTTATCGTTAAAAAGCTTTTAAAACAAGTTATAACCTCCAACTTGAATTACCACAAGATCACTTTTGGATTGAGAGATACGTGCATTTGAAGTATACCCTTTGCCATTACTTTAGATTTCAAGTCATAATTAACATTTGCTTTGGGAGTTGTGTCTTGTTTTGGCATGAGCTGGCACGTAAAATTGTGTGTACAAAGCCTACACCTAGAGGTGGCACGTAGCCCTGTTTTTACATGCAATACAGCTATTCTTGTTCAATGTTTATCATGTGTGTCTCCTTCATTGACCCATAAATAATAATAAAAAAAATAATTAAATTGTAAAATTATAGGTTTTTTTTAGAAAAATTACTGCGTATAAAGATTTCTTTTTTGTTAGAGAAATTCATAAGCCAAGTGGCATGCATCCCTTGAACGAAGTTTCTTTTAACATTATCAAGTGGAAATTCTAATTTTCTGATATAAAATACGGAGTATTATAATAATTTTCAATGGAAAATTAAAGAATTATACGTCAATTATAGTAAGGGAATCCCCCAATTCCCAATCATTTTATAGTTAGTGGGGCTCGAACTTGTGACCTCAGAGCACAAGGTGAGTTCCCCACCAACTCCACCAAGATTTGCTTGGTGTCAATTATTAATTTATAACTTTGTACTCTGTATCACCTAAACTCAGCATTGTTTTCGGATGTATTAGTTGATAATAGGGGTGAACAAAAATTTCGGGTACCATGAATTGGAATCGGAACTGGTAAGGAACCGGTGGATCCAAAACGGGAATTGGATCTGGTGATTTCAATTCCGATTAATAAATTAAGGAATCGGTTGCAACCGGTTCTAATTCTAATTCTCAATTTTTTTTGGACCCGAAACCGTTGTTGGTATCCGATTACCCAACATATATTAAACTAAATATATTCAAAAATAACAAAAATATGTTAAAGTATCTAGTTAGTAAAATAAAAAAATTTAATTAATACCTAGCATAAATAAAATAGCTTAATGCATATATACATATAAGTATTATAAGCTAAAAATGAAAATAGACCAAAATAAGTATTGTAGTTTGTATTATATTTTAGCAATAACTCCCTCTATTTTTAAATACTTGCTCCACTTTCTATTTTCGGCCGTTTTTAAATACTTGTTTTATTTCGTTATTTGGAAAGTTTTTACAATATTCAATTCATTTCTCTCAACTAGTGGACCCATAATAAATCATATTTTATTAATTTTATATTCTCTCTTCTCCAATTCTCTTAATTACTTTTGCTTTTTACAATTTTTTATTCTTCCATCTACCCCACTACCTCCATATTTTATTACTTTCTTCAATTTCTCCTAAAACTCCGCGCATGGAGAAATGGAGCAAGTATTTAAAAGCGAAGGGAGTATATGCATAAGTGGGTACCAGGTGGTTACAATTCAAATTCCAATTTCAAAATTTTAGGACCCGGTTGAACTAATTCCAAGTTCAATTTCGAATTTTAGGATTCGGTTTCAATTAATTCCCAAGTCCAATTCCTAAAATTTTGAATGGATACCTGATTTGCTCACCCCATTTGATAATACGCCTAACATTATCGTAAAAAGGTAGTCTAATGTACTTTTTGTCCAACCCTCCGTTTTCATTCACTTATAGACTACAGTACTTTACTGTATTTTAGATTTGCAAATCAAAGGACGTACTTCCTAAAAAATTAAAATTAAAAAAAAAAAAGTGTAAAAGAATGAATAAAATATGTTGAGATTAATGATAATTTTTTCTGTTAATAAAGAAAAAAAGTGGATAAATCATACACTAAGGGTGCGTTTGATTAAATTTGGCCCATAGTAAAAGTTTATTGGCCAATGGCCAAATCAAGAGAATTGATTTAGCCCTTGTTTAGCAAATGATTGTTTAACTTGGCTTGTTTGACTGACTGTTAATATTGGTTATTTGTAGTAGCTCTTTGACCATTTGTTACTTGTAAATATGTTTGGTAAAATCAATTGTTGGCTGTAACTATGCAAAATGACTTTAAAGGACATTGTTATGTGTTCTAATTCATTTATTATAAGTATTATTAATTACTAATTACTAGTTACTAATTTATAATTATTAATTACTAATACAAAATAACTATTAATTATTAATTACTAATTATCTATTAACTATTACTAAAACAACACGTTGCTGATGTCATCACTGTCCACATGTCACTCACATAAGAAATTTTTTTCTGTCTAAATGCAAGGATGATGTTTTTTTTTTTTTTTTTGGAGCTACCATATTTAACAATTTTGAAATTTGAATAATAGAAACTTCTACATTACAACTACAACCTATAAATTTATCTTTAAAAAATGAAACAATTGTAAATAGCACACTAATAAATGGACTCTTACATTGAAATATGTATTAGGTGATGTTGAACATGTATTATATCATAATTTTGATGAAAATCTAAAACTATAAAATTACAAATATTTGTGTACAAGGTGCATAATTCTTATTTATATTTATCCATTTTTTTAATGTACAAATTATAAAAATAGATTTTATATAAACCGTGCGTCGCGCGGGTTCTAACCTAGTTAATTAATTACTAACTACTAGTTATAAGTACTAATTATTAATTTTATATTACTAATTACTAATTGTTAATTACTAACTATTAATTATTAAGTACTAAAAATTACTAATTATTTACAACTAATTATTAATTACTAATTATAAATTTTTAATTATAAATTAATAATTATAAGCTATTAGCTATTAGTTATTAGTTATTAATTATTAGCTATTAATTATTAATTATTAGCTATTATTAATTATTAATTAAGGATAAAGAAGTAATTTGTTTAATTAAAAGCCAAAAGCCAAAAAGCTAGTAAGACGTACTAGCTTTTTGTTTTTGGCGATAAAGCTGGCTTTTCAGTTAGCTAAAAATCCATTTACCAAACATGTATTTTGGTTAAATTTTACATTTTGGTTAATTTTGACATAGATGTATCACTTTTAAAACTACGGACTTCTAGACAATTTTTTGAGTAAAGAGAGATAGAGAGAGAAATTAAAGAGGGCCCATGTGATATAAGAGAGATAGAGAATTTGGCTAAAAGGGAAATTAAAGTGATGCATTTAAATTGAAACGTAGATCCATATATAAAAAGTGATGCAACTAATAAAAAATGGAGAAAGTATATACTTCGTAAATAATTAAATATTAATGAAAATTATTTTTTAAAAAATGATACTCCCTCCCGTCCCTAAATATAGCTCTTATTTGACTTATTTGGGTCAAACTTTGAAAATTTGACATAAATTCCTGTTAACTTATAGTAAGAGATTATATGTTCTTGTGGGATCTTAGCTGGTTGGATTCGTTACATTGTATATAATTTTTATGCGTATGAAAATAGAGATATAGACGTTTTAAGACACGTCTTGGAAACCGTAAAAAGTCAAACGAGAACTATATTTAGGGACGGACAAAGTATTAATTAAGAATATTTACAATTAATACATGTTTAACAACAATTTACACGAATAATATAAAAAGTCAAACTGCATAAGCTATTCTAAAACAGAGACACATATTACTTTGTACTTAGTATTATTAGATTTTCAAACTTCATAATTGCTTTTAACAAAGATAATAAGTTTTTTATGTTTTTTTATTTATTATTTATATATATATATATATTTATTTATTTTTACAATTTACCAAAAGAGAGAAAAAAAGAAAAAAAAAAAGTGTTAATGAAGAGAATTTCCCAATAATTTTCATGGTTTTACAAATACTTATGCTTCCACACTACAAACTTACAATGGCTCATGAGACTACTAGAGTCAAGTGTAAAACCTCCATTTTCCCCATGCCATGCATTCACCATCAACGTCCCCTTTAAATCAAATCATCCATTGCTATTTCTTGACTTCTTGTTTATTCCCAAATTCCTAATTCAATATAAATTCAAATGTTGAATATTTAAGTCAAAATCCAATTTGATTTCCAAAGTTCATGAATCATAAATTTAATTGGAAATTTGGTGGAAGGTGTACTTCCTTTTCGTTTGTGGAATAAACATGCATGATTTTGATGGGTGGTTGCATATGCTTATCCAATAGATATTTCTAGTGGTGTCTAATTTTCTGTTTCGATATTTTTATGTCATGAAATCATCCGGTACTAGAATGTCATGGTGCACCCAATTTAACTTCTGCCCCACATTTATAATACAATTGGTTAGCACTGTCAAAAGCCGAACGGAATTGGTGAAACCGAACCGTTTCAACCGATCCGAATGAGAACCGAACCGATTAAAAACCGATTTTATGAAACCGAAAACCGACCCGAACCGTATGTTAGTAAAATCGAAACCGAACCGATCCGAGTAAATGTTAAACTGTTTAAGAACTGAACTAAATCTAAACCAAACTGAAAAGAAATCGAACCGAAAATGAATCGAACCGTTTCTAACCCGAAACCGTTTAAACTGGCATAAAAATCGTTTACATCGAACCGTTAACAAATTGCAACCCGTTTGCACCGAACCGTTTATAAACCGAACTGATTATAAACCGAACATCTTATAAACCGAACCGTTTATGAACCGAATCGCTTATAATTCGAACCGTTTACAAACCACTTCCTACTAGGGGTTTTTTGAACGACTCGATAAAAAACCGATTTTTTGAAATAAAAAACAGAACCAACCCGTAATTTAGTAAACCTAAAATAAAACCGATCCAAATAATGTTAAATCGTAGAAGAACCGAACCCGTTAACGAACCAAACCAGCTATAAACTGAACTAAAATAAAACTGAACCAAAAAAGAATCGAACCGTTTATAACCGGGATAAAACCCATTAACAAACCGCAACCCGTCTGCACCGAACCGTTTACAACCTGAACTGTTTACAACCCGAACCGAATTTAAACCGGGATAAAAACCGTCTACACCGAACCGTTTACTACCCGAACCGTTTACAACCCAAACCGAATTTAAACCGTTCAAGAATAAACTGAAACCGAATCGAACCGATAATTATTTAAACCGAACTGAAACCGACCCGTAAGACATTTGAACCGATTTCAAACCGAATCGAAACTGAAATGTCAAACCGTTTTGACAGTACTACAATTGGTCGTTATGTACCAAGTGCATAATATAACCAATACTAATTAATTTAGAGTACTTTCTTGTAAGATCGATCCATTTGTTTATTTGGGAGCCAAAAAATAAATTTTACTTGTAATATGCACATGGTATAATCAATTGTACTTCATATACTCCGTAATAAATTGTCCAAGCTTAGGATTCAATAACTTTTGTCTTAAAACCACTCCACTGACAACATAGGCATATATCGTTTTCAAATTTTCGGATGGGATGCGGAGTAAACTCCTTCCCTCTAAATCCACTACTTGCCAAATATTGCAACTAGCTATTAAACTCATGCTACTAAAATTTTCCAAGGACATTGTTATTTTAACTTAGTCACACTGTGCGACAAGCAGAAATACACTAAAACATTGACCGAGTAGCCCCTGACCGACTGAGTAACCCTAACTACTGTGTGGTATGGCCAGCTACACATGAAAATTTGTTTAAAAAAAATGACTTAAAATCTCTAGAACAAAATTCTCATGTTATGGGCCTAAAATGTACCAAGGCGATCATCAAACTTCCTGTCTTCTACAGTTGAGTACGGACATTGATACATATATTTCAACTTGGTTAAACAAGCTAAAATTATTAAATTATGATAATATCCGTCACCGATCAGATTATTCATGTAGAATTTACCCATTCCTTTAAACTGTGAATTGTTTCAGTAGTTTCTCACATGAGTGGCTTATGTGGTTAAATCGAAGTGACTTACTTCAACAAGCGAGGACATAGAGAGTAATTTCATTAGGAGGGCGAATGGGGATCCTGCACACTACTCCCTGTTCAAATAAGGGTGCACAATTTCTTTACAATCTAGAATCCATGGCATATCAGATAACCTATTCTTCCTAGTTAGGCCATACCGATTTGTTTGAAGGAAGACAGAACTATGGCGCTTGCTCCCTGAGTCACTTTTCGCAACCCTGAATTCTGATAGTTCAATCAGTCAGACTCACGGAGCAATTCATCAATCATATTCACAACCTATGTGTAAAAGACTTGATCATGTAACAACTTGACAGTAGTTACAATTCACATCTACGCGATCCCAAGTGAATAAATTGCTTCCAACTCCTTTCCCTTCGGCGGAGTGAAGATTTATTCAGCAATAACTAAGGGAGCTAAATAACACAAACCAAATAGGAGTAATTACCAATGCAAACCCCATGAGTAATTTAATTAGTCAACCAAACAGCTTACAAAAATGTGAGTCAAAACATTCTGTGGTCTATGGAGCAACATTTACAACGTTTAACTAACAATGGGGAATAGACCACCAACATTTTACTAGCACTGAAGAATTGACTCCACAAGCTCTTGCAACGGGGCTAGTTCGCCCTTGTCAATCAAGCGGAATTCCTGTATCATAACAGAAGTCAATCAGAATCACACATTTCACAACTGATCCTGCATCAAGGCTAAGAAATAAATTTGTAGTAAAGCCTAAAATAGGAAGTGATTTCATCTGATATGCAACATTTTACATCCAAAAAGAATTTTGATACAACGGCTTGTTATTAATGATGTACGCTCTGTCCAGACATTCAAATCGAGTTTACTTTTGGATATCCATACAAAAGCTGGCATCTTTCTTAATAGAATGGTTTATAACTAGATTCGTTTAATATGTTAACTAGTTTTTAGACCCATGTGATGACCCAAGTTACTGCATTAATTCCATGATTAAAATCCTTATTTACATTTAATTTTGGTAGAATGACATGTAATATGGTGATACTTTAGTGGCTAAACTTAGGTTTCTAAACTTAAGATTGTGGGTTCAAATCTTATACAATCCATATTTTTAAGCACGTGAAAATGTGAAATGAAAGACTCGATTAATTGAGGAGGGCGCCACGTGGCATGTAGGCTTGTTTAGGAACGCCTTTTAATATATAGTATAGATATGCCCTAACTTAAATTATCATAAGTGGGGTCCATTTTGTATATCATGCATATCCTTATTTATGAGAGATTAATAATAATTGCAGATGGAGGGTGAACATGGTACATGATAATTAGGAAAAACAATGTCCACTACCCAAGTGAAACATTTCATGTGATAGACAGTAATGCAAAACCCAAGCAAAAAAGAAAGGAATAAAAATAAATCAATCATAGCTCCAGCCAGAATAGAGAAAAAACTTACCCATGTAAAAAGAACGAAATGCTTAAAGCAAGTATTGAGATGAGCTTCTTCCTTCAAGCTTACAATCTTCTGAAAATGGGAGTGATAGATGTGTGCATAAACACGGAACAGCCTCTTGAAGATAGTCTTAACAACATCCTGGAAATTTGCAGGAAAAGGTGACCCTGCATGACAAAAATATAGTTGTTTTATATTTGTCTGTTCTCGTAGTAACAGGGAAAACACACAGACCTATCTTAACCAAATTAAAAGAACTTTGCATACCCAATTTTTGAGGAAATATTGATTCATCATCAAGCTGAGCTTCAATCCAGTCCATTAGATATTCAACATATCTTGGAGCAGACACCTCAATGGGTTTCTTTATGGTAACTCCATCAGCCCATCTATACTCGTATCTGTAGAGAGAATGCTTTATTGTATACTTCAAAGTGACAAACGCTATTGCAAAAATACTCATGAACTTATAAAGAAACCAAATTTAAGAAGTGATCAGCAAATTTATTAGGGAAGAGAACAAGAGGAAGAAATCAAGTCTAGAAATGTCCATGTACTACAGAGGTATGTCTAGGGGGTATCATCAGAGAAAAAGAGAATCTACTTCCTTCACTCAAGGTGTAGAGAGCTACAGGAATCTATTGTAGGAAAAAAAATTACTTCACTTAGTGTAAATTTCCCCATAGAAAGAAATATGCAACTGACATCAAAAGTTGACGCATAGCCTGCCTATGGTAACAAATCAACTTGCAGATATCTAATGCTTCTCTAGTATTAGTCGGAATTTATCAGATGTTACTTTATGAACCCAATCTTTTAGATAGATTAAAAGAGGTTCCGTCAAAAGGAATTGGATATTTTTCTTTCAAATTTTTCAATCAAAAGGCAAAGCGCAGGAACTTGTCTCTATCGTCTTACACAGTGACAACAGGGAATGAGGGAAGAACGGATTCTAGCTTAACTCCTGAAGAATGGATTATCGATTTCTCGTGCCTTAGTTAGTTAGTTGTGGCGGCTCATAAATGACATAAACCCAATTGTTGCATTTCAGATTTGTGGCCTGCTTAAGTAGTTTAAATGACATACTTCTTATTTCCTAAAATGCTTGAGATTGACTATTCCATAGTTAAGGGCTTACTTCAAAATAAAGGACAGATGAGGTGTATAAATCAAATTCATGTTAGCAAATGAGATACATGACCATGAGAAAGGAAAAGGATGAGTAAAATATTCCAAGGGAACCAAGAAACTTTTGACTGCAAATATCACTAAGTTCTTGTGGTGCGAAAAGAGGACACAGAAGACAAAGATATCACCAGCACAGTTAATCAAATCACACAAAGCAGAGGAAGCTTAGAATGGTAGAGCTTCTATGCTACACATGATCTTCACCAAGCACTCAAGGGTCAATATTATCATGCAAATACAATTAAAAACCCAGAAAGCCGGAGAATGACATGAACAAACTGATTATATTTAATTAAGCACTGAATTTCAACGTAGATAAGGCTTGGGAATGCTTCACTTTATTTTTGTCAGGAATTAAGAAACATACTTTGGTCCTGCAGTCATTGTTGGGCAGCTGGTTGCTGTACAGAACTCAGTGAGAGTTCCATACAGAATGTTAACTTGATTGAAGAAGTCCACCGCTGCAAGAAGATAAAATGGATTGCTGTCAATAGACTTACCTTAGGCATATCATATACTTAAGAGGCATCACAATCGCACATGTCCATTTAACTTGTAAACTGAAACTGAATATGAGTTGGAGAAAATAGAATAGATGCAGTCGAGCTGCAGTACAAATGCACAAGGTAACAACGTGGAAGCAATAACCCTATATTGCAATATCAAGAATAAAAGTCATAGAAGGAAAATATCCAAATTAAATCGCATGGCTTCGTGGCAGTAATAATCTCATTCCTTATTCTAACCATCTGTTGTCAGTGATCCTAAATATTATATCAACAAGTATAGAAATGATAGTGCAGTGTGGTAATATAACCGAATTTGTGGCTAGTTAATCAATGACAAAGAAACAACCATAGCAGTAAATGTTCCAAGACTTAACTGTTCACCGCCAGCCATTCATTAAAATCTTCTCCAGGAGGTAACTTCACAGCTTCCCTCAGGTTGCCACTACCCAAGGTAGCGTCAATGTGTTTTTGAAGTTGAGCACCCTGGGAGTTAACATGAAGAAGTATAAATACCAAATAACGGAACAGCAAAAGACAGATACTACTAGGGTTTGTAACTGACCTTACTCCCAGAGGGGGCATTCTTCTTAGGGCGAAAAGTCTTCTGGTTTCTGCAAAGATCATTATCAGAAAACGAAACAAAGTTAGAAGGAAAAAGGCCATGGAAGTTAAGTCCAAAAGACCCAGGTAGAGATCAAGCATGATTTATTCCACAGGCAGCGTGATCATAACGCAGACACCCACCCACAGGCAATCAATTACACGATGTCATTCCATAACGTTGCATCAAAATTTGATTATAAGCCAGCAGAAGCATATACACATACAATCATTGCAACACAAATGATCAAGGAATTAATCAATGCCTCTTCTACGCTCCAAGTACTCTCAAGCTCCCAACAAACAAGATACAAGTATTCATGTGGACTGACTCAATCAACAATACACTTACTCCATTAAAATTCTTCAAGAATATCAAACCAACTTATCATACCGAACATCCAATACACTAAAACACATTCGATATCTTTGACTAGATGAGCAACACAAGGTCTACCAACGCAAGTGCTTCACCAAGAAATTCGTGAGCATGATCACAATGCAATGACACATCATTAGGACCTAGTAATTTAAGCTATTATGAAGTAAATCACTTGATTTAGGACTAAGCATAATAATCAGAATAATAAGATATGACAACTGGAAAGTGTGGATTCCAATAACCAGCAATACTAAAAGGTACATTTCGAACAAACATGATAAAACAAATTATATAAAGCAGATTATGTTCCACTAATATATCTTCAAAGGGGATTAGGAATAAAGGTAAAAAAATTTCAATAGGGTAATTTGCTAAATATAAAATTAAACTCAACTACATGCTAAAAAACCCCTTTTTAAATTTGTATGAATTATTTAAGTAATCTTTCAAAAAAAAGATGCAATTTTTAATTAACCCCTAATCACTTTTACTCAAATTAAAATTTAATTACTGTATTGTTCCAACTTAAACCCCAAATAAAAAAAATAAAATAATAAAAAAAAAAAACCCAGATCACATCAATTATAAAACCATAAATAATAATTCTGGTTTCTTCAAAAAGAATTAAACATGGGATTAGCCCGAAATTTTACAAAAAAAATGGAGATCATTATATTACAAACGAAAAAATAAAGACAAAAATTAAAAATAAAAAAAAATAAAAAAACAAAAATTCACCTGCTTCCAAGGCCAAAGAGACTCATAATGATGATGAATTGAAAGAAATTTCAAATTTAATAAATTAATTTTTGAATAATCAATGAATTTCTGCTATCTGTTGAGAGCAATAGAAGAGGGAAAGGGGGGAAGACGAAAATCAGAGGGGTTGAAAAAAAAGGTTATATATACTATAGTTTTAAATAATACTGATAATAGCATTAATTACACCCAAAACGAATAAAATTAATTAAAGAAAAGAAATTTTTTTAAAAAACAGAAAGAGTAGAAGTGGGCTAAAAAAGCCAGACTGTCAAATCTTACTGTATTATGTAGACAGGTCGATGTTCTTCCTTAATATGCCATTCTCCATCTCAATATGACCTGGCTTTCTGGATTCTCTCCATTTCTGTTCAATCCTCTATTTTTCTGTTTTCCTTTTTTTTTTGCCCTTTAAGTTTTTTAATTTAAATAAAATAAAATTATATACGTAATAGAGGATGAAATTGTGTAAAATGTGCATCTTGGACCTTGGTCAACCAACGTCCAACACACCGAGTAATATTGTACGAAGTACTTGAGATTATCTATGTGATAAACCGCGCCCAAGGCTACTTTATCATACCAATGTGTTAATTGAATTCATATTTTTTTTTGGATATAATCTCGAAGAGGTTATTGGGTCAATTGATTAGGGCGAAGTAAGTTTTTTCAAGTTAATTATTGATATCCTAGAGGAAAATATATCTTGGTTAAAGAGGATTATACTGGTACTGGGCTCGTGTGCTTTGGGGTTAATTGCGCATGAGTTGCTTGTCTTGTTATGTGGAAATTTTTAAAGTGTTAGCCAATATAACAAGTTGTTAAGAGTCAACCTATACGCCATCGTGCTTGCCTAAGTATAATTTCATTAATTTTAGTGTGGTTTGTTGTGTCAAATCGAGCTGTTGTGCCTTGTCAAGCTACTCTCAAATAATGACAGCCCAAACCCGTCATAGGACATGACACACAATTTCGTGCCTTATCGTGCTTATAATAAGATGAGCCCATGCTCTATTTCTTTGTGCCGGGTCGTGTCGTGCCTTAGGCTGATCCTGCCTGACCTAGTGTCATCTTTAATCTCAGTGGCTAGTGGCATGATGGATAAGCATGTTTGATAGCAATATAGCATCACACGACATTTTGTTTGGAGTCGTTGTGGGAGAAGAGAGATTCAAATTCTCGACACCATGGTTTGTAACCATAAGCACAACCGTCTA
This sequence comes from Chenopodium quinoa, assembly GCF_001683475.1. Lineage (NCBI taxonomy): Eukaryota > Viridiplantae > Streptophyta > Magnoliopsida > Caryophyllales > Amaranthaceae > Chenopodium > Chenopodium quinoa. The sequence goes on from NW_018743616.1 coordinate 368,207, forward strand.
TAATCCTCCAAATTACAAATTTTTTTCCCAATCCAAGAAACTTTAATTTTTTAATACATAAATTCAACAAGCATATTAAACGAGCTAATTTAACATTATTATTACTAAACGAGTCAAAATCATTCATCAACAAAAGATTTTTGGTTCAAATTTTGGTTTCCTACATAAAACCCCATGTATATAATTGTAAATTTGTAATTCCAACATCCAATGAATACAAAAATGTCAACTACGTATACATTTATGCAATATTATTGAACCTATATATTTGTTCCAGACCACTAGTTTTGTAGACCTGAGGAAGTTTTTCCCTTTTAAAAGAGTTGGTTGAAGAAAAAGCATTTGGGTTGTGCATATGACCATTTTTAATTTTTCATTATTCATTATCTTCTTTTCGATCTCTCTTCCAGAAAGACTATGGGACAAATTTAATAGCACAACTGGAAAAACAAAAATGGGGCTAATTACTTGCTGGACGGATGGCACAATGGCTTTAAAATTAAAAACACAATCCATAGACCTTAATTTAATAGCCTATTCAAAGAGATTGACTGTGTTTGGTAACTAGCTTATTTGAGCAGAATTAGATTATTTGACCAACATTAGCTTATTGACTATTAAATAAGCTAATTGAAAGTGTTTGGTAGAAAGCTTATTTAAAGAGCTTATTCCACTAAATAAGCTCTTTTTCAAAAAGCTCTTGGAGCTTTAATTTTTCAATTAGCTTATTCATTTCTTATGGTGAAATGACACTTATACCCCCATTTAATTAGAAATCCTAAATGAACTACCACCCCACAATTAGCTTATTGGTCATTTCACATAATCAATCACCTTTAAACAATCAGCTATTTACCAAATACTGTTCTACAATAAGCTAATAAATTAAGTTAATCAAATTAGTTAATACAATCAGCTAGTTAAAATCAGCTAATACAATTAGCTTCAGCTTTCAGTTTTTCCCAAACACGACCAAAGAGGCATACAACATAATTCCAAGAGGCAAGAATAACGTACATTGATTCCCCAAGTGCATGCACAAAGAGGAACTTGAGCACATGATGTGCTCTGTAGCGTAGCTTGTTTATGCAGCAACATATATAGTACACTATAAATGTGTCCTAATACACCTAATTTGACTATACTTCTTGTGTAGCGCATATGACAATAATTATAAGGTGATCATTTTTGTTGACACATTAAATCCCACAGGTGGGGTGCGAAATATTTAGTTTTGCTTATTTTAAGATTGTGAATATAATAATTAGGAAACCTTTATCAACAACGTTATCATTATAAAATACGTAGTATAAACGAATATGAAAATGATTAGCTATTTATAAAGTATGCAAATAAATGACTAATATTGTATTAATTTACCTAATTAGTTTTATTATAAAAAAATTACTCAATTAGGCCCTATTCACTTCATCTTAAAACAACAATATTCAGTATAAATAAATTCAGTTCAGTAAAAAAAAAATTCAGTTAAGTAAAAATCAGTAACTTCAAAGGGAAAAAAATAAATATATACTACATAGAATCTGTAAAAATAATTTTAATTCATCAAAATTAATTTCAATTCAGTAAAATAATTTGAGTTCGATAAAAATTAGGTGAACAAATATACACATTATATTATGTTAACGTGAACATTATAGCAATAATAGTTTAGCAGGATTCAAGAAGTCAACAAAAAGCTTGTGGGATCTAAAGTAGAGTCTATATCAGCGCTTAGTGCCTATGGGTTAAGAAAACAAATAAGAGGGTAGTAGTGTAATTTACCAAGCTTAAGAAATGCAAAAGTAAAAGGCTGACTTTCTATATCCCGTTATAATTTAGAATTTAATGGTGCCTCATTTTTTGAATATGAAAAGGTTGTTTTTCATAAACCTAATTTATACATTTTTCACTTCATCAAAAGCGCATTCTCTCTCCTCGTTTTCTCTTTTTCTCTCCTCCCTGTAGTTCCTGTACTCTGTTCCAACAAAGAGACTACGACAGTAGTTGCTGCCGGAGCTAGAAAAGAATTTTGGTGCGTTAATCATGAGCAGTTGCGTGAATTGTATACCGACAATCGTTAGTTCCTTTAATTGAAGGTATGGGCTCGAAACCGACTGTAATAATTTTGCTTAATACGCATTTGTTGGTTATTAAGAAACTTAAAAAGCAATTGTTGTCTTTGATAATGTTGGTTGTTGGTATGATGTATTAGGTTATGTAATTTAGGTTATCGACTGAAATTAGCGAATTAGGGTTTCCACCTAATTCATTAAGATGAGACGAGATTATTAATGAAGATGAGATGAGTTTATTACTAGGTGTTTATATGAAGTTGTGTGAGAAATTTTGTTTTGTTAATGATTAAATTAGCGAATTAGGATTTCCTTTGTTGATGATGATATATAATTGGAATGAATTTGATTGGTAGTGTTTTCAAAAATCGTAGTTGTTAAGATGTGTGGCAATAGTTGGAGTTGTTGTTGGATTTGCATTATGAATAAGTGAAATTGATTTCGCTACTTTGGTAGTAGTATTGATTATGTATGATTGTTGGTAATGTTTTTGGGTTTGTGAATAAAGTGTATTTAAGGAGTGAAAATTTTATATGTGAACAGTTAAGGGTTGGTTGAAATGGTTGTATGCAGTTGGAAAATGTCATTTATGTAGGGTTAATTTTAACTTGGCAGGAGGAAATAATGGCGAGGACGAAGAAGGGATCAGAATTGGTGAGTTATTGTTAGTTGAAATACAAAGATTGTATGTTTGGTTAGTGATGGTTGTGTGGTGTAGTTGATTTATGTTGTAAATTATTTGTATATGTGTAGGCGAGGTCTAAACCCGTAATGAGTCGGATGAATGAGGCGCCTAAAAAGAAAGCTGTAAATGAAGGCAAGAATAAAGTGAAACCTGATCCTGTTTTTGAGGAAGAGGAATTACAGGATTCTGAGGATGTTGTTTCTGATGATTCTGGTGCTGAGGAATCTGGTTCTGATGATGGTGATTCTGAAGATGGTGATTCTGAGGAGGATGTGGAGGAGGGTGAAGCTAGTGAGGAAGAAACTAAACCTAACAGAGATGGTTACTAGCATCTCCTGATTAGGTTATTGCAAGAAAAAGTTGAAAAAGGGAAGCGCAAGCGAGGTACTGGTGATTAGAAGCAGACAACAAATAGGGCCAAGCAAAAGGTATTGCATGTTAAATGATAATGATAAAAGGTTTCTGATTGAGTAATATTTGGATGGATAAATTACATGTATAATGTTTTGTGTAGGTCGACAAGACGAAGGGAGAAGAGGTGAAGGAGAAAGGGGTTGTCGTTAAAACCCAAACAAGAAATATGCAAACGGTACTGTCTTAACCTTTTTTGTCGCCAAATTTTTGATATGGAAATGCTTGTATGTGATTGGTCCTTTGTTTAGGTAGGTGGGAAAATCTAGTGAATAAACATGCATGTGAAGAAGAGGATAGTTTTATAAAATAGACTAATTGTTAATTCTAGTTGAGTTATAAGTTTGGTAATAATAATGTGAGTCCTTAATTGGTTGTGAAAGATTAAAATACCTCATAAAACATTCACAAATAAAGGCATTGGTTTAGCTGGGTTTTTTTAGTTAATGAACAAATAAAGGCTTGAACATGTTGAAAATGGTGTAAAACAGAGAAATTGGAAATTACAGGTGAGTTAGAAGTAGTTGTTTTAATAGAATGTATGTATTTTGAACAATAAGTTAAGTAAATGTAAAGGGGATGTTAGGAAGGAGAGCTGCAGTAATTTAGAGTAATTCAGTTGTTAATGGAAAAAGTGGAGTTGAAATACAAGGACTATAATCGGTTCATGGTCTTATTTTGTCAGCTTAATTATTTTTTCTTGTCTCAAGTGTGAATTGATAGAAGTTTATGTCCTTTGAATGTAATATTGTAGGCCCCTAATTTGCATGGTGTGAAGGCTTTCACAACAGCGGTGAAGAAGTTTGATGACTCTAGGAAGAAGCTTGTCACAGAAATGGGTTTTGGAGGGTTGTTAAGTATACCCCTAACTTTTGTACCCCAGAAGTTTGTGTACTGGCTGTTGACAAAGGTGATGGGTGATGGTTTGATAACTTTTGGAGATGAGTATGTGCTTCCTTTGAGTCCTCTTCAGGTCAAGTACGTACTAGGGATTCCCATGGGGTCGAAGGCATTCCCGTGTACGATTCCTAAGGATAAGCAGGCATATCATAGTAGAATTTTGGAAAAGTTGGGAAAAATGATAGCATTTCATTAGTAGCTGCTTTGGGGGCACTGATTCGAAAGGATGAGGAAGGCAATGTGTTGCCGCTGTCGGATGACGAGAAGGCTGATTTCAAGATAAGCTTTCTCATAGCAGCTCTAGGCTACGTATTGTGTGCTACGACAAATACAAGCTATCTTGGGGTGAAGCTTGTACCGTCGTTATTGGTTTACGATGAAGCTGATGAGTATGACTGGTGCACTTATGTATTTAACTGGATGGTTGCAGCAGCCAGGAGTTTCCAAAAGAAATTTGCTCGTGATGGATATGTTGTAAGGTTCTGGGGGTTTTATCCTTTTTTTGTTGGTGAGTAAAATTGGGTATTTGCCACCGTACACCAAATTCTTTTTAAGTAATTCTATTAAATTTTGCAGTCTTATCGTTTGTAATGGGTAGTTGAACTAAATCATCCATCCTGTGCATTTTTGTAGATTTTTTTTATCTAGATCACCTCAGTCTCGTCCCAATGAGGTGTGGTGTGAGACCGAGACTCGAGGCATGGTCCGTAGAAAAGATCAATGACGCGGTTGGCGATGATAAAAAAGAATTTGTGGATTTTGGAAAATTGCCGATTAGTATTAGTTTGACTTTCATTTGATGTGAATACTACTGAAGCTGTTGTGTTTTAGGTTCTTTTGTTGTTTGATTCTTTTGTAGTCTTTGAATATATATATAGCTTATGGGGAGGAGCATCCGTTGACTCCTCGGGAGGTTCCAAAGCAAAGGGTGGACAGACTAGACATGCAGCAAAGGGTGGAAAGAGTTGAGTGCAACAGACTACGCAGGAGGTAGATGTGGAAAATATTACGCAGCAGGTATAATGCAAAGCAATGATAGTTTTAGATGTAGCTTTGTATTTTATAAAATAAGTGATATGTCCTATGCCAGTTGTTAATAGTTTGTATTTATGTTTTCCTGAAGGTGTTGGATAGAATTACACCAAAGTTGATGTCTGTGATAGACTTGAAATTAGGTGATTTTATGATATCAATGCATCAGTTGATGTCACAGTGTGTTGACGTAGCTAATGCCCAGAGAGTGATTGGGGGTAAGCCAATGGAGAAGGAAGTTGTTATGCATGAGAACTTGTCTGGTGAAAAGCATGATGCTGTGAATGGTGCAGATTAGGATTTGGTTAGTTGTTTGTTGGAGAAGGAACAATTGAAACAAGGTGTGGAAGGACTTGGTGAAGATCCTTCTACTGATACAGTTTCAGGTGAAGATGACCTGGAATGTGTGGTTTAAAAGATTACGGTTGATCCACTGTTTGTAGAGGATGGGGGTGAGGTCAAGGTGATTGGGGATGAATCCAAGGTGGATGGGGTTGACGCAAAAGTTGATGAAGGTGTTGTCCCGGAGTTCCATAGCTGTTCTGATACTGAAGTGGAAAATGAGAACATGGAGCCTGGACCTCAAATAGTTGTGGGCTTGGTTGGGATGAGGGGAACTACTATGTTGGTTGATGTTGAGTGCAGTTTGCTAAATTATTCTTCATCTGATGAGGAAGATGAGTCTACTGGGAAGGGGAACAGAACTGCGGATAAGAGGGTGGTGAAACCTACAGAGGCAACCTTGTCAGCCATGTCACCGATGTGTTAGACACTCGGTGCCATACAATGCTGGAGGCACGTTTGTTGCAGTTTGTAAAGCGCTGGAAGGACCTGAAGGATCCACTTAGGTAATTCGGAAACGTTTAATTAAGTGAAAAGTCTGTTGTGTGCATGCCTTTTCTATTTTTTTGGTTTTAATTGTAAATTCTAATATGTTTATATGTATACTCGGTGTTATGTTGTTGCTTCATAGCCCTGGTATTGTGTTGATAAAGTGTGATGACCACATGGAATCCAACCAGAGGGATTGCTTTGAAGTAGTGCACCATAAATCGCAGGTTTCTAGTGATTATGTTAGAATGGCCAGTGTGCTATACTCCAAGCAATGGGGCACCTAAGACTTTGTGAACAGAAGCAAGCGTATTTTGCTTGACCCAAGCTTTTCGGTAAGTGGTTCTTGGTTCATTTCAGCTTTGGTGTGTCATATTCACGTGCACAATTGATGATCATGCTTGTTATTTTTTTTGTTTGGACCGTAGAATCGACTATTGTTGAACGAAGGAAAAGAAGAACATATTGGTAACAAGTATGGAAAATTTCTTCTAAGCTATAAGCTATCGCAGATTCGAGCGGTCAGCTACTTACTCTCATAGTTCAATATTCTAAGTTCAAATGTGTTTCACGTATATACTCTAAATTGTGCTTATGGCATTGACATTGTCATTTTATCAGGTCTTTTTCCCAGTGCTTGAAGTTCCCAAGGATTCCCCTAACGAGTCGCACTGGTGGTGCTTAGCATTAGACATGAAGGCTTGAAAGTTGTGGATGATAGATTTTATGTACCCTGACCTGTTCATCACACATGCCAAAGATTTTGATCTTTTGGTACTAATACTAATGCCTTTCATTCTAAACAAACATGGTATTTACCGGGACCCATTTGGTTATGTGTAATGTGTTTGTCAAACTACAGGTTAGTGGTATCGATATCCTTTTTCAACTTTGTGACCTAGAATGGAAGACTGGTCAGCTAAATTCTTGGACAAGATGCACTGTTGAGATCTTAGAGCCAAGGGATAAGTAAGCACTTGGTTCCTTATTTGGTTGAAAGGCTGGAAGTTGTGGTTTTTATTTATGTTGATTGTGGTCCTCCAATGTGCAGCTCATACTGTGGTGTTCTTATGCAGGCGTGTATTAAGGTCTTTGCTAGAAGATTTACCATGAGTTTAGTGAGGTAAGTGATGTATATATATGTGTTTTGTGTCAAGTTCTCTGAAGTGGTTGTCTACAGTGTGTGTTCATACATTTTCAAGGGAAGATTCCTAATGCTCGGGCAAATTTATTCTTGGACGACGTGCAGTGTGAATTGAACAAATTGAAAGATGGTATGGGGGATTTGATTCCAGGTTCTAGGAAAACAACGCAAAATATGTGATGTGTTATGTTAGTGGCCTGAGCGATGGTGTAATTATTTTTTGGGGTTGAACTGTGGTGGCTCTAAGTAGTCTATATTGAACATGTAAACACTTGCCGGAAAACGTAATCCTCCCTGAGGTGGGCTATCCACTCAGGGGTAACTATTAGCTTTCTTTGGTTGTGGAGGAGGTCTATCTACTCATGGCTAAGTGTTTTATGTGATGTCTATATTAGGTGTTTTGTTGCATTTTGCAGATTATGCAGAAACTATGCTTTAATTACTTGTTGCAATCTACATGGAGTGTACATAAGTACATGACAACAAGAGCAGGGTAATTACATGAACAAGGTAATTTAAACTCAATGTACAGTGCCATAGGTACAAAAAACATGCCAGTGGTATGCTACATCTGTTACTGGTTAAATCAAAATGCCATTGGGTGGAATGGATTTCCTAATGGTACATTGCAAGTGCCACTGGTAGAATGTAAATGATATTCTTACAATTTAGTTCGCAATGGTATAGTACAAGTGCCATTTGTCTTTGCAATGGTACATTAAAAGGTTATGGTTTGTACCATTGATTCGTCAATGTATTCATGAATTAGGATAACTGTCACTTAGACTGTGTAGAGGAAATATGAAAGTAAACGCAATCCAAGTCAAGAATTTACTAATTAACATAAGTGGAATTTAATAAAATTATGCAAAGGAAATTAAACATAACAACACATAATTTATAGAAGTGCAATTCAATAGAATAACAACAATGAAATTGAACATTACAATCCATAATTCATTTAAAAATTCTTAGGAACGCAAATAGTAATCCAACTACAAACACATGGAAAGTAATTAGGAGAATTGAGCTGCAGTAATTAATATATCTTTTATTCGGACTTCCTTCTAATTTAAATAATTGGTTGTTACCACAGCTAGTACGAGTTTAGTTCATGCTTGCGTAACTCACTCTCAGTAATAGAAGGTGTCACCAAAAAATGGGGAGCCAAAGAAATAAAAGAGTGCTGGTAGATAAAATCCCATTGGGTCATATTATTCTAATACCTTTGATAGACAAGCTTAACAATATGATTTGTCAAAATATTCAATATTATAAATTGTTAGATGTATTGGTTTTGGTTTAAACATTTTATACCATATTGGCTAAAATACTTGTCTTCTTTTCTGCATCTTGAGAATAGGAAAATTCGCTTCACTCTTCATTTAAATGACAAGTTTTGGACTGATTGCCCCTTATGAAAGGGTCATTATTCTTGTATCACTGGTTTTCTAGTGGTACAATTCAAAGTACAAAACGTACCACTTTGATTGTAGTGGTGCATATTGAATTCATGTATACATCATAGGTACGTAGTATGTACACACGAAGCATATGAAAGGGTCATTATTCATGTACACAACATAGGTACGTAGTATGTACACAACATAGGTACGTGCCACTTTGATTAAATGTACCACCGTGATTTTAGTGGTGCATTTTCTGAGTATTAAATGTACCACTATCACAGTAAAGTGGTATATTTAAGGTTCCCCCTATTTGTATAATTAGTAATATTACAGCAGTCATTACATAAAGGCAGAATAGTTAAGCATTATTTAACAAAGGCTGTAAACTGGCAAATGTAATAACTTTTGAGCTAATACATGTATTAAACAGTCAAGGCATAATCGAACATAGTCAAGGCATAACCAAACATAGTCTTAGGCATAAAGAAACATAATCTTAAGGAAAGGCAAATAAAACTACAATACTAATTAAACAAAGACACAGAGCATGGAGGAGTATTTGATCCCTAGCATCTTCATCATAGGTCTTTTCCAAATCCCCAGTGGTGGTTGGAGCCATCAAAAGCCAAACCAGAATTGAAGTAGTGACTACCTGGCTCTGCCTCCTCGTCCGAGCTACACGGGTCATTGTTCAATTCAACTTGTTGTGGAGGCCATGATGGTTAGGGGTGTACAGAAACTAGACCAGACCTGAACCGACCTGATCCAGACCGAACCTGATCCGGACCCGTTGATTCAGGTCCGGTCCCGGTCCTTGAAAATCAAGGTTTCCGGTTCCGGTCCGGACCCGGTCTAAAACCGGGGGTTTCAGGTCCGGACCTGAAACCCGGAAAAATTGCATTTTATAAAAAAATAAAATAAAATCAAAAACACTGCTTGCCTCTGCTTCAGTTTTTATTTTCACTTCTTCCTTCTAACCTTAACTTCCCTAAGTCCCTAACTCGCTGCTTGCCTCCAATCTCCCTCACTCTCACTGTCTCAGCGAGACGGTGACACCTCCCTGCCTTCCTCACTCTCTCAGGCGACGCCCACCGCCCAAGCGCCCTGCTACATCAGCTACTCAGCCAGACAACCACCGCGCGAATCTCTGGTAAGTTTTTGCATATTTAATTTCTTCTTTATTCTTTTGTTATTGTTCGAATTTATATATGTGGTTTTTATTTCGTTCGATTTTATTTATGCGGGTTTAATTTTTGTTCGAATTTATATATGTGGGTTTTATTTTTGTTCGATTTATTTGGTCGAATTTTTGTTCATTCTCGGTTTTGTGATTTTTGATTAATTTTGGAATTTTTGTTTTGTGATTTTTGTTCATTCTGGGTTTTGTGATTTTTGATTAATTTTTGTTCATTATAGGTTGAATTTTTGTTCATTCTGGGTTTTATTTTTGTTCGATTTTTTTGGTCGAATTTTTGTTCATTCTGGGTTTTGTGATTTTTAATTAATTTTGGAATTTTTGTTTTGTGATTTTTGTTCATTCTGGGTCGACTTTTTGTTCATTCTGGGTTTTATTTTTGTTTGATTTTTTTTAGTCGAATTTTTGTTCATTCTGGGTTTTGTAAAATCAGTTAGCACCTTCTACTATGGGTCAAATTAGCTATTGCCTCTAACCTGTCATCATCATAAAATGACCCCAACAGGTTATTTGTTAAAAAAATAAATAAAAAAACGAAAAAATAAAAAAACAGGTCTATTCAGGTCTAAACCCGGACCAGACCTGATTTTTCAGGTCTGACCCGGAACCGGACCTGTTGAATCAGGTCCGGTCCCCGGTCCTTACAATTCCCTAATTCAGGTCCCCGGTCCAAACAAGTCCGGTCCAGGTCCGGTCCGGTTTTGGACCGGTGTACACCCCTAATGATGGTGGTGGTGGACCTGTAATTGCAAACAACATTTATTTCGCTAAATAACCTACATTCCAAACAATATTATAAAACAAACAAATTACCTAGAAAACAACATCAACAAGCAACCCATTTGGCACACTCGATCTGTGCAAGAAATTGGCCCTTAGCATATTTGGTTTCCAAAACATCATAACTCCACCAGGTCTTGACTCCGGACCACATATCTCCACTTGATATTCACTTGGGAGGTTACGAACAACCCAATTGTTCGCGTAATGTTTACCAATACGAGCTTCCAAAATGATGACGAACAAGGGGTTAATTTTTCGTGTATGGTGGAAAAGTGCTCGCCAAAGGATGGCCTTGTGCACCTTCGGGCGTTCCAAAATAGAATGAGCGACCCACGATCGACTACAGCATACTCTCGAGTAGAGACAAGATGCTCTCCTCTATAGCTAACACGGTTGTAGCGTTTACGAATGGGCCAGCAATGGTTAAGCCTCGGCTTCAAGGTACAACCTTCAACCTGGAACCTCAGGTGGGTGTTGGTAGTATCAACCGTAATGATGTGGAGGGTATCCGTGAAGGAGCCAACAAATATTTGGCGCCAAAGCATGGGGAAGTTGTAAGCAACTATGGAGTCAGTGTTAAGATTGGGCTTCAAGTCAATTGCTTCCTCTATCTCAGGTGGTACTGTAAGTAGGGACGATGAGGAATGGAACCTCTGTATTAGCCAATTCAATATGACACAAGTTCCATCATTGTAGCAACCCACAAAGTCCTCTACAAGAGGAAAATGTTCCAAAACCGGGCTGCCATCTTATAGAAGCATGTAATCAGTTTGGCAGCACATTGATTGGAGGAGATGTGCTCTAATGGATTGCCAGGCTGGTATATCTCATTTACCATGTTGTAGTTGCTCCTAAAAAACTTCACTAAATACAGGTTTATTTCGGACACCTCCCTTAGGTTTTTTTGAAAGTACATTATTGGTTTATCTAGGTGGGGTAACATTTGGTGACCCGAGGTAGGGAATGGAAAGTGTTTGACAATGGTATTTCCATCCATTTGAGTACCTTGTAATTGGGGAAGGGGATGGAGATGAGATGAAATGGGAAATGGAAGGCAATGGAGGGAAACTTAATTTTTTATGATGAAATGCTTTGAAATTTTTTAACCTTGGAAATACCGAGTTATCGCAGTCACCAATAGGGTGCAGAAGTTCCCCAAGGAGTTGTCTTGTCGAAAGAAGCACAAAGTCTGGGAAATGGTACAAGATAATCACTGGTGGTACATTTGATTTTGTATTCTCTTGAATTAAATGTACCATTGTATGTATTGTTTTAATTTTTACCTTCAGTTACGGTGGTGAATGTTCACCCTGTTACAGGCTACATGGCCTAGGTCCAGTACTATGGCACATAACTGTCGTTTTAAAAGAAACACACATTCATTCCAGTGTCATCTATATCTACCATTAACAACATTGTTATAACCATTGCGTATAATCTGTACCACTGGATGACATTTGTATAAAAGGCCAAATTAAATGAAATTACCTACTATCCACCATAACTGATAAAGATTTTATTATTCAGATAACTCTGAATTGAATATTAATTGATTTTTACCACGGTAACCACTGTTTAATACAACACCTCTACTCAATTCTTATGTGTAAGTTCCAGTGGAACAATTTATAGTCACAAACATACAGGAACACTTAATGTAATGGTATAGTTGTTGTACCTCTGGAAGTAACGTAACTAACACAAAGTAGTTGGGAGTGAATTTAATGCATGTTAATAGTTGCGAGTATAAGAAAGGGCAAGTATTAGTTCATGGCTGGTTTCCTCGGAGTAACAGAAGTTGTCAAAAAAAAGGGTAGCTAAAGAAATAAGAGAGTGGTGGCTTATAAGGGAGTGGTTGGTGATAAGACCCCAAGGCGCCTTATGAAGCGGCTAGAATTCATGAAAAAAATGGGTATCACGACGCAAATGGTGTTGTTCGAGACTTTTACCTCCCCAAAAGAGGTAAAGAGATGATGTTCGCCCACCAGTCAGCCACAATTGCTCGTGGAGGGCTTGAAAATCCCATCACTGAGATAGATTTCCATCCGGAGTACCCTTTCCTAACTCCTTTTAAATTAGGAGGTCCCGGGTACTTTTGGAAGGAAGCATTCTGTTTCATGCACTACGTTATTGATGCTTACAAGATTGCTATAAGTGTAAATCTTCGTGAGTTCCTGGAAAACATGATCTATTGGATGCGATATCCATACTATTGCAGACACTTGATAAAATTTTGGGAGCTTTTCCTCCCTATGTATGATTGGCATCAAAATGTTGAGTACATGCTCAATATCCACTGTGAGGAAGGTGACAAATTTGGTCTTCTAATACTTGGTCATGATTTCACGTCGGACTACGACAAAGATTTGGTTCACGTCACCGTAGAGTGGCTGAATTTCTCTCAAGAGGATCCTTTTGATATGATCCATACGAGCGAAGAACAATGCATGTCTTTTAGAAGCAATATGTTGGCCGAAAATGGGTACGACGAGATGCAACACTTAGATCTTATCACAAGGGAGCCGTTTTATTACAACGACTACCCATCTTCATATGTGCGTTGTTTGACCGAGGCAAAGGATAGGTTCGAGAACAAGTCCAATCCTGATTCCGTTGACTTTTGGGATGGTTATGAGCCTGATTATGGTGACCCATATGGGTATCCGTGGGAAGGGTACCATGATTTTGTGTTCGACTAATTACGTAGTGTTGTGTTTCATTTTCTTTGTTAATTACATGTACTCATTACCTTTATTAGTCTTAGTATGTATTACTTACCACTGGCCAGTTAAATGGTATTATTCTGTACCATTCTCGTAACCACGGTACGTCTTACTATGTTTTATGTACCACTGGCCTGTTAAATGGTACTCGGTTATGTTTTTTTGTCATCAAACAGTGCTTAGGTGTTCTTTTCAGGACTCATCGTCTAATGTACCACTATTGTATTAGGTGGTACATTCACAACACTAGATCCTGTTATTAGTTGGCTATAATGTACTATTTTGTTGACAGTGGTACATACACTTTTGTGTTTAGTACCAGTGCAAATGTCCTGTTTTCACATGAAATTGAACTAGTTGAACTACATAGATCTGGTTATGGAAAGCACACAAGAGCACAAATAATATTTTGATAATTAATATTGAACTACGCTACTACTAACCACAGTTGAACGACTTGATCGTGAATAATGTAATTACAATTTTAAATAAACGAAAACGGCAATTACAAAAACAGGTTAGCCTAAATTTTACGATCTTTATGTGTTGGTGCTCTAAGACCTCTACCCTACGAACAACGCCGCCAATGTTTCTTGGTGGACCATCCTTGATAAGGTCTGATTGAATAGCCCACTCCCAATACGCGAAGTGGCGACATTTGTAGTATGGCCGTTTCGGATTCTTCTCCGACATTGAGATCCAAAATTCCACAAGGGTTGCGTCATCCCCCAAACAGTTGCAAATTTTGTCTGATATTTAAGAGATGTCCGCAAATGCACACGGACGACGAACTGTACGACTTCCTGGAGATGCAGAGGACATGGTTGACATTGTAAGTAATTTGTGAAGAAAGTGTTTGAGAAGGAGGGACACATTTTTGGACAATGATTGTTTTTACTCCAACCACAAGCATATATAGTGGAGTGAAGTGTTTGATGGTGAAACCACACAGAGCAGGAAAGTTATTGTTTTTAGGCGCCAATTTTTCACCATGGGCCCCATTTTATATAAAGTGTGAATTTGTAAAGACGACCAGTTCCACTCGTACAACACAATGATACCCTTGCTTGTGATCATATAAATGGTACCCTATGCTGCATAAAATGTACTAATTTGTGTACAATGATACAATTATGACATGAAAAGGTACCACTATACTAAGGCCTTTATAAATTTCATTGTCATTAGGTTAACGAAGTAAGTGTTAAGTCCAATTTCATAAGTTAAACTTCATATAAAAGCACTGTTCATTTCAGGATTAATTGGTTAAATCATTTAATAATCGATAGCGAGTAAGGACATGAACGAACCAAGAAACAACTGAATGACTCAAACAACGAATTAAAGTAGATGGACGTATATATTGTGTTAAAAAGTAATTGAATTCATTAATGAGGTATATATCCTAAAGGTTGTGATTACGAATTTGAGGTACATGTAAGGGTTGTGATTACAAAATCATTAAAAGATTACGAATTAGTTAATGAGGTAAACTCTAGTATTCATACATGTAGGTCTTATTAACAAAATATTAGTGAAATAAAAAATTGTCATTAAATAATGTTCTACAATGTCCTACTATCAACGTAAATATCCCAAAGGTTGTGATTAAGAAATCATTAAAAGATTACGAATTAGATAATGAGGTTAACTATAGTAATTAGTTATTTGTACCAAAGATATTAGTAAAAACTACTAAGAAGGATATTAGTGATACCAAAAATTGTGATTAAACAATGTCCTCCTATGAAGGTTTTGTACCACCCTAAACAAGAAACATGCCTTTGCCTTTTCAGTGGGTCATTTTATAAGGTCATTTGTACCACCCTAACTATAGTGGTACCCTAATTGTCTTAGTGGTACCCTCGATCAGATGACAACGTGTACTCTGACCTTGAAACCCAAGATATGCTGAAAATGTACCACCCTGATTACAGTGGCACTCTGCGAATCATATGGTATACTATTATAGGAACCTATGCATGTAAACACCTGTATTTCAACATATAAAGATAACCGATCAATGGTACATTTCATGAACGATAAGTGTACCACTGCAAGATGTTTTAACAAGAAATACAACAAATAAATACCACTGCATTAATAAACCAGTTGAATCGATTACATTACAAGTGATTAGAACCTGATGTACCAGGAGTACCTAGTACTTTTGCAAAAAAAACCACAAGAATTTATTCCCCTAACATAAGTGAAGTACCTTAAGGAACCATCCACATCCCTCATTTGAATCCCTCCAACCGATCGCATATAGTCATTCGTTGACAATGACATACTGTTCTGTGCTGCCGCAGCTTGCTTCTTTGCTGCATTTTTTGCCCTAGTAGCCTTTTCTTTTCCCTTTTTCTCTGTTCAATATGGATACCTCACATTGGTTGTACGATGGGCCTTTTTCTTGGGCAACGGTGAATCCCTAATCACTGCCGGAACGGATCCATCACAACTCCCCACAAAGGCACTAACTGGTGTAGGGATTGTATTTGGAAACCCAGATGCATGTGTGGCCGGTGTATTTGTACAACCAGGCCCCTTGTTCAAAGCCACAAAAGAAGGCGTCCGAATAACACCATGTACGCCATCATCCTCATCTTCATTTTCATTATCCTTAGCTGCATGTTCCTGTTTTTTGGCAACCATTGCCAACACTTCATCGACTCTGAGGTCCATCAATTGCAACAACTCTGCCACAGCCTCAACACCCTCTTTACAAGCTGAAGCCTTTGAGAAAATTGGTTCATACATCCCCATCAATTTGTGATATTGCCTGGCTTCATTGGTGTTAAGTGGATCATGGTAAGCTACTTTCACTCGTGTGTGTTTCCTTTGAATATCCTTCCTCCAACGACGTAGAATATACTTCTTAGGAACAATGGAAACACCACAATGGTCATTTACAAAGATCTTATGTCGACAAATGATTCCATGACACTCAAAGTGTTTACATTCACAAGTAGCTTCATATGTATTGTTGTCATAGCACACTCTGTAGCATCTCCGAATCTTAGTCACAGATTCTTTCTTTGCATATTTTTGCTTAATCCACACTCAGTCCTCAATAACAAACTCAACTTGATTCTCACCAACTTCATAGTTATCTAGGCGACGCACGTACAACATCCTCTTGGACTCCCGCTGAACTTCTTTGACTTTGGCGTCCGTGTAACACCTCTGGAACACTTCCTCCGCTTGGAAAATCGGTAGCTAAATGCCTGATGTAGCGTAGTGTGTTGGAGTCCGCAATTCACTCTGACTCGGCCCTTATCTGCATTGCATCGTAGTGTTGAAGCACAAATTCAGACAACGTTGTATGCTTGTCAACATAACCTTTGAAGAAGTGATTGAAACTTTCCGAACGTTGGGTCGTTTTCATCCCGGCCCAAAATAAATGCTTCAAATACGATGGGATCCACATGTGCCTTTCCTTATACAGCCCTACATTTCAAATTATTGCAATTAGTGGCTTATCTAAAAACATACAAACCTCATACACCCGGACTCCTGTGAATGGTACATTCACTGTTTCAGAAATGTGCCACAAATAAGAAAAACTTGCACAAAAAAAAAAAAACATTCAATGGTACAAAAGTCTACCACTAGACCTGCTCCTACTCTAAATCATAACTGAAACAGATTCCAGTCCCCTACACACAGACAGCTACACCTCTGCATATTCTAACAGAAATCAGTAACAATCACAAAAGAAAAGAAGAAATGGAAGTGTAGTACCTTCAACCCAACTGTTATCTCCTAGTTTGTAATAATCAACTGCGTCCACCCAACGATCTACAAATTCATCAGCATCTAGACTACCATAAATGATATTTTCAAATTCATCCTTTACAACTTCATAGTCCTCATGCTTACCCACATACCTCCAAAATTTCTAAAGTATGTGCCATATGCACCACCTATGGCAACTCTCAGGCATAGTCAAGTTTACAACTTTCTTAATCGCCGGATCTTGATCCATTAGGATTGAGGTAGGAGCTTTACCCCCCATGCAATGTAGCCAAGTCCTCAACACCCACTCATAGGTCTCCATCGTCCCCCGAGAGATCAATGCACACCCAAACAAAATACTCTGCCCATGATGGTTCACACCGATAAACACAGCAAAGGGAAGGTGAATTTTTTTTGTCAAATACGTACTGTCAAAACACACAACATCTCCAAACTCCTCATACGACTCCTCGCGTCTACCCACACAACATCTTGTAATGCCCTGTCCTTCTCAAACCGACAAGATGGAAATTTTTTTGATTGTCGGCACTCATTTTGTTGAAGTACTCTATCATGCCATTTGCATCACCCTTAGTAAGCTCAAGTCTGGTTTTTTGAGCCACTGCATTCTCCAAGTCTCTTTGCGTAAATGTCACCTCCTCTACTCCATTACGCTCCCGAGCATAACAACTGTACATTTGGGATACCTTCACCTTAGACTTCTTCGCCGTATGCACTTGCTTGACCAAGTGATTGTTTTTCACCATTAATTCGTGCTTCCGGTACATCGCTACATCCTTTGACTTTCCCAGAGTAACAATGTGACCTTTGTGCTCCAAATTCAGCCTTCGAACAACCCAGTTCCCTTCCGCATTAACACTAGCATATAATTCCACAGGACACCTGCACTTTTTAGTCTTCCGTTTCTGAACTGTCTCCTCATCTTGCAACAACCCTTCCTTAAGTGCATCCTGTTTACACTTCCTTGAAGCGTAACCATAACAGTCACAAGTCTACTTAGCATTCCTTCTCTGCTTACAACACTTCCCCTTTTCCAATTCCTTCTTCACATCCACCCACCCAGAAGCAGCCTTCACTATACCAAAACCCTTTTGCCTAGCATAACTCCAGAAATAGGTATCCAACTCATCCCAACTCCCAAATATCATGTCCAAAGTTGGGGGTGGCACTTCCTCTTCCACACCAAACACAGTGTTCACCATTACCGTGTTCTTCTGTGGGGTTATGAATGAGGAACCTTATGCACCAGCCCCATCAAATTCCCCTTCAACACCAGGCTCAACTTCATCTTCCTCATAATCTGCCCCCTTATCCTCAACCTCGATACTTTCCCCCTCTTTATCCTCCTGCCCATCTCCTTCTCTTAATCCCTCATCATTCTCTAATCCCTCCTCATAACCAGATACATCATCCTTGCCACCATCTTCATATCCATCACCAACATCCACCTAATTCACATATACAACCATGACTCATTCTAAATACAACATTATAACAAACAACCAATAACCAAAACATACACAAAAACACCAAACCCAACAAACTATATCATCACATAATTCATAACAAAACAAACCAACCACAACAACTTCGCATGCAAACCCACAATCCCATCATTGTCAAGGAAAAAACATAAGCTCAATACTTTTTTTTTTCCCTTCTTTAACAGCAACTGGTTCGAAAAAACACAAGCCCTTATTATTATTTTTTATTATTTTTATTATTTTTATTATTTTTTTTTATAATTTTTCACACCAACAAGTTCTAAAATAAATTAATTACACTCATAGAATTAGGAGATACTCATCCTTTAGTCCATTCCCAATCCAAAACCAACACATTCCCAAAAATTATAATACATAAAACAAATTTCATCAACTTCAAGTACAATACCCATTTTATCAAATAACAATGAACAATCAACATTCATATCTAAGATATACTCAATTAAACATTACCAATTAGCCATATACTTACTCAATTACATGGATTGAAGTTCAAATGAAATTTACAATAAACGATCCTAACCCTAATGTCTTCATCATCTAATTAAAAGACTCTACATTTCTTAATTACCCACTTCAAATACTCATTTATAACCCTCAATGTCAAAAAACAACACTAACAAAGGTAAATACTTACATTCTCAGCGTTGAATCGCAATTCCCTTGCGCATCCATGGCCGACTTCGCCATCTTCCACCAATGCTTTGGCTAGATCGACACCCAAAATGTCGGCTAACTGATTTTTCATCCTGATAATCTACTTCACCACAAATTATTTGCAATTTGGTCTTTAGAATTCAAGAATTTAAGAACAATGATGTCACCATTGTTCATGAGCTTCCATTCCCCATTTTGTTTTTCTTGTTTTTCTACCACTTATTGGCAAAAGTAGGTACATGATAATTCCCGCTTCTTTTTTTCTTCCCCCGTTTTGCTTTCACTGTATCGTTACAAGCATGGCCTACTTTCCTTCACCAAACTTCATTTTAATTTCACAATTGCGAACCTATACATTTCTAAACCCATAGTAACTATGCGCCTATAGTTATTCTCTAAAGTATAGAAGACTTGTAGAATGTCCAAAAAAAAAAAAATCAATCACCATCTCCAAACCATGGCTGCCGGCAGCCATGGCAACTAGCCACCACCAAGTCCACCATACTATCACCCTCTTCCCAACCCATCATTCCCCAGCAGTCTCAACCACTCAGCCACCACTACCTACAACCTCCTCACAAGACCTGAAGCCCGTGCTTGAATGCCACCACCACCTCCTACCCATTCTCTCTCCTCCACAACCTTCTGTCCCTCCCTGCCACACCAAATATTGCCTCCTTTCTCCAATTATCTCGACCCTCCCCTCGAACCGCCAACCCAACCACTCAGACCCGAAATTATCATCCCTGCCCCAAACTCATCCTTCGCTATTGTCACCGTCAACACCAACACCGACCGGTCGACCACCTTACTCCCTCCTTGCCACAAGCAGACCAAGTAGCAACAAATCGAAACCCCAACCCCAAATAAACCTCATTAATGTCATAATTGGAATAATTTCCTTAATTAGGGTTATTTTTGATAAATTCAAAAAGATAGGGTTACCACTTCAATGTCGCAATAGTTGGGGTTTACCACTGAGAATTTCCCTTTTTTTTTTAATTTCATTTTTCTCTCAATTTCCCTTTATATAATTGTTGCACGTACAAATTTCACCCTATGATACTCCGAACGTAATTGCAAAGAAGTCATATGACTATTATTTCAACTAGGACGACGTTTCAAAGAAGTCATATTTCAAAAAGTACAACGTTAAGGTGGGAGCTCAATTTGTCTATTTGTTCATCGCATTGTTGTTATTGTTTTGCTTTCTCTGCCTATTGTTGTCTTTGTAACACCCCAATAATTCCCCCATTTCCAAATCACGTAGTTCAAATAAAATATAGGAGAATTATTGACATGTTACCGCCACGTGTTAAAACGTTAAGACTTTATCAAAGTGTCGCAGCGGAAAATCCAACTTAAATCTTAAAATAATGTAGTTTAGAAAACCAATAAGTCAAAGTTTACAAATTGGAACCATATAAGACCCTTATTTAAAACCAAATCAATATTCAAAATCCAAAGCATAAACAAAATAATAAAACGTAAATAAGTTCAACACAAGGAACGAATACTCTCAATCACACCAAGCCCTTGACAATGCATTTGTCAAATCCTCGAACTTCACATCATCAAGCTAACCTGTGCAATACTGCTCCCCAATAATACAAGTGTAATAATTGGATCATCACAGGGTCATTGAAAGGAGAAGGCTATGACCAAAAGAAAACACACACAAAAGCACGTAATCAGCAAAGCTGAGTACATACAAGCTACAACGCACCAACCTAGCATGCTCAACTAATTAAAGTAAATAAACATACATCACGAATTTATTAATCAAGACTCTTCACTTAAATAGTTCAATTAACTCAACATACTTACTAACCAATTCCAACCACTTGACTCTTCAAGCTTAATTTAATTAATTTGGAGTAAGAAATAGACGAGGTTGTCCAATCCACCATATCATTTTGGTCCCAAATGACCATTTAAAATAAAATTATAGCACGATGCAAGAATTGGCGCGACTCCATTCTCACAAAGTTAGTCTAGGATCCCATCTAACTTTCATTATAAAATAAAAAGTAAATACCAAAAGAAAAGAGGACATGTTGATCAAACAAGCCTTGGAAAGCCACGAGCTACTAGCGTGTACCCCAACCCATAATTGTCAATACTCTAGAAGTGCACGCTTTCCAGAGTTTTATTGCTCATCCATGTTTCACTTTACGTGATTACAAGTTTAATTAATAGCCGACTCATTCAAGTAAAACATACATAATAATCATACAAATAATTCACTTTTAATGTTATTTAAGACAACGATGATCACATCACAAATTGACCTTTAATTCCATTAAACTTCCAAGATATCCAAAATTGTTGAACATAGTCAATCCACCTAGCCATTTCGGCTTAATCCACCTTTACTCAACATACTAACAAGTCATGCTTGAATAATAAATAAAATAATAATAACCTCATGGAATAATTAATAAATTCATTCCACTTAAACCATTCAATTCCAATCCTTCAATATTCCAATTGTGGGTTATAAACCAAGCCAATAAACATATGCTTGTATCAACATTCTATACAAACAATTAATCCAATATAATTCAACATGCTTGCATTCATAATTCCATACAAACATAATCAATTCACCAAAACATGTCTCATAAACATAAGCACATGCAATAATTCAATGTTTAACTAAACAATTTCCATCCAAGAGTTCTCTAAACATGAAAATAAGTTCTTTTCCTTTTGGTACCTAAACATGTTATTACTTACAACGAAGTAAACATGTACGTACCTCGTGTAAACAATTATTTGTGCCACTTTTAATCACTTAAAAGTCTCTTAGGGAATAATCACCTCCTGGAAAACAACCTATAATAAAAAATTAATACTCAAACTAATTTTCAGCAATATAACTTGATTGAAAACTCATTAAAACTTCCTTAAAAACATGTTTTTATGCTTAATTAATGATTAGAAATTCAATAGTAACAAAAGCTCCAATTTAATTGTTCATAAGAACCCTAAAATCCCAATTTAAATAAATTAAAACCTTGGGTTTTAAAATCACAAAATCTGAAAATTAAAACTAACATTATAATTTGAAATTATAACTTTAAATCATCAAAATATAGCTTTTCATACTAATAAAACTAATTTTAAACAATTAAATCAAAACCTAAAACAAATTTAAATCAAGTATTAAGCAATAATAAAACAAAAGGGAAAATAAGGAGAAGACAACCACGTGGGCTGCTGGTGGTGCGCTGGCGTTCATGGGGCGGCGGCGGTAGGGAGGCGCATCGGTGGTGGCTGGGCGGCAGCAATTGGGCAGCGTAAAGGGGCAGCAACGTGAGAAGTTTCTCACGTGAAGAAGGAGAAAAATAAAAGAAGGAAAAAAAAAAGAAAGAAAAAGGAAAAAGAAAAGAAAAAGGAAGGATAGAAAAATAAAAGGGAAAAGAAAATAATACTAACCTTTTTGTGTGGGAAAAATTTGGGGATTCATGGGGTATTTATAGGAGAGAGAGAGAGAGTTGTAGGGTAAAATTGGGCCTCGTGAAAATAGTGGGCCAATTAGATAAAAAACAATGGACTAAACTTTGTTTTTATGAGCATAAATTGTAGGATGAAGGTTCATAAAATAATTTTACTAAAATAATTTTTTACCCAATTAATAATTTGAAACTTCTAAAATAAATTCCGGAAAAATACAAATAAATATTATAAATAAAATAAAATTTCATTTATAAATTATTTAAAATATGGGGGATTATAGTCTCCCTCTTTGGAATCGTCAACTATATATCCTCAATGATGGAAATTGAGAGGACATATGACAAATAGTAATGGAAATTTCATTTATAAAATTTCATGAGCTTTAAGGTTTGATCAAGGAACTGAGGATGTTTTATTGCTTTATTTGGTGTGTGCAACACATACCCTAAAACATAGGAAAACGTTACAAGTTTTACAATACACTCCGCAACAAAATAGCTATGAAGAAGAAGGAAGTTCAAAAAAACAATAGCTCATGAAGGTTGAGGAAATCGTAAATGAATTATTGTTGCATGCAAGGTCTGTAGGTTTCTATGGTAATTCAGAGTGGGAGAAGACGTTCTTGAGAAAGTTAGAAATATAGGTCCCTAGTTATTTGATCTGCCTTGACTTAGCATAAAAAAACAATAAGATCCCAGGTCATGGTTGAGCTCGTCATTAAATGGGCCAAAGTTAGCCCTAAACCTCTCAATGCTACTAGAAATAGGCCAATTTACGACTGACGCGTTCCGACGGACATGATATCTGTCGCAAAGTTCTGACGGATTTTAATTCCGTCGGAAATTTACGACGGATTTCCTAGGGAATACAAATCCGTTGGAATTTATGGGCTTTTCGACGGAATATTCCGTCGGAAACTTAAGCTTTCGATGGAAATGAAATCCGTCGGAAAGTTTCGACGGATTATTTCGTTGAAACATATTGTTTCCGACGGAAATGTAATCCGTCGGAAATTTCCGACGGAATATTTCGTCGGAAAATTGAGTTTCCGACGGAATATTCCGTCGGAATATAATTAAATAATAAAAAAAAAACCTAAAAACCCTAGAAAAGCCGGTTCCCCCTCCCCTAACATTTCTATTTTCTCTCTCCTCTCCTCTCCGCCTCTCTTCTCTTTCTCTCTCCTCTCTTTCCTTCTCTTTCTCCTTCCTTCTCCTTCCTCGCCCTTCTCCTTCTTCGCCCCTTTCTCTCTCTTCTCCTTCCTTCTCTTTCTCTCTCCTTCCCCTTGTTTTTCTCTAGCTCCTCCTTCTCCTTCCCCTTGTTTCTCTCTAGCTCCTCCTTCTCTTTCCCCTTTGTTTTCCAAAGCCATGAACCACCGGCGTTTATAACCACGAACCACCGCCGTTTGTAACCACGAACCATCGGCACCACGCAACCACGAACCACGAAACAACAAAATACGGTTTTTCATGTCAAATTCGGCCATGAAAACCCTAGATCTAGAGTTTTCATGGTCGAATTTGACCTTTAAAACCCAAATTCAAGCAAAATTAGGGGTTTTGATGGAATTCAAGGTAAGTTCTCTTATTTTTTTCGGCATTTTTACTTATTTTTTTTGTTTTTTTTTGTTTTTTTTTTCTGATTTTTCGTGTTTTAGTTTTGATTTTTCGACTTTTTTCGTTTTTTTTCACCTGATTTTTCTTTGTTTTCGTTTTAGTTTTTTTTTTCTTCTGATTTTTCCTTATTTTGGTGTTTTGGTGTTTTTGTTTTTTTCGCCATTTTTTGTTTTTTTCTTCTGATTAGAAGATGTTCTTGATTTTTTTTTTCGGATTTATTCCTTTTTTTTTCTCTGATTTTTCTTTTTTTTTTGTTTTTGATTTTGGATTTTGAATTTGTTTGTTTTTTTGGAATGTGGTTTAGGTGGGTGGGCTGGTGTGGGTATTCGGTGGTGGGTTGTAGTAGTGGTGGGTAGTGGGTTGTGGGGATTTTTTGGGTGGGGATCTGGGTGGGCTGGTCGCTGGGGATCTGGGTCATAGGGGCATAGGGTGGGCTGGTGGTGGGTGGGGTTTTTAATTATTTTTTTTTTCTATTAAATTTTCCGACGGAATTTCCGTCGGAATTTTCCGACGGAGTTTCCGTCGGAATTTTCCGGCGGATTTGAATTCCGTCGGAAATTTTCGACTGACTTTCCGGTACCGGAAAACTTCTTCCGGCGAATTATTTCCGTCGGAAATTCCGTCGCAAAAAGCTGTTCCGACGGAATTTCCGTCGGAAAACAATATTCCGACGGAATTGACTGTTTTACCTACAAAGGGTTTTCCGACAACCCGTTCCGACGGAATTTCCGTCGGAAACAGTGTTTTCCGACGAAATTTAGGGTGTTTCCGACGGAATTTTGCCGTCGGAAATGGCATGTTTTCTAGTAGTGATGCCTATCACGGATAACTATAGGGGCATAGCACCTATGCATTTAGAAACATATAGGATGGCAATTGTGTAATATTTGTGAAGTTTGTTGAATGAAAGTGGGCCATGAACGTAACGGTATAGTAAAATCAAAACAGGGGATGCAAAAAAGAAGCGGGAAGACGAAATTCACAAACTTTTGCCAGTAAGTGATTGAAAAGAAAAAGAGAAATTGGGTATGGAAGCTCTGAACAATGACGGCACCTATTTTCCCAAAATCGTGAATTCTAAACTCGAAATTGCAAATAAATTTTGCTGAAGTAGATTATGAGTATGAGAAATCGGTTAGCTAACATTTTGGGAGTCGATTTAGCTGAAGCATTTGGGGAAGATGGCGAAGTCGGCCATGGATGCGCAAGGGAGTTGCGATTTGACTATGAGAATGTAAGTACCGGTCGTATTTATCTTTGTTAGTGTTGTTTGTTTAAATTGACAGTTATAATTGAGTATTTGTATTGGGTAAATGACTAATCTAGACTCTGATAATTAGATGTTGAAAAGGTTAGGATTAGGACCAATTGTTGTTAATTTGAGTTGAACTTGAATCCATGTAATTGAGTAATTATATAGGTTATTGGCAATGTTTAATTGAGTAATTCCTTGATACAAACGTTGATTGTTGATTGTAATTTGAGTAAATGGGTATTTTAGTTTAATTGATGAAATTTGTTTTATGTATTGAATTTTTTTTTTGTAATTTAGATTGGGAATTGTGTAAACTATGATGTTTGAAAGTGTGGGTGGAAGAGTATCTCCTAATTATACGAGTCAGGCATTTTGGTAGATGTTTGTAGGTTTGTTATATGTATATTCGAACCAGTTGTTGTGGAAAAAGGAAAAAAAAATAAAAAAAAGGATTGAGCTTTGTTGTAATTTGTCCTTGATAGTTATGGGATTGTGTTTGCATGCGAAGTTGTTGTCTTTGGTTTGTTGTGTTATGTATTATCTGATGACATACTTTGTTGGGGTTGGTGTTGTTGTGTATGTTTGTAGTTATTGTTTTTTGTTATAATGCTTCAAATAGAATCAGTTATGGTTGTATATGTGATTTAGGAGGATGCTGGTGTTAGATATGAAGATGGTGGGGATGATGACAATGTATATGTTTATGAGGAGGGATTAGAGAGTGATGCTGGATTAACAGTAGGAAATGGGTAGGAGGATGAAGAGAGGGATGGTGTTAAGGGAGGGGATCGGGGGCAGATTTTGAGGAAGGTGAAGTTGAGAGTGGTGAAGTTGATGTGGCTGGTGCAGGAGGTTCCTCATTCTTAACACCAAAGAGGAACAAGGTGATGGTGAACACCGTGTTTGGTGTTGAAGAGGAAGTACCACCACTAACTTTGGGCATGATATTTGGGAGTTGGGATGAGGTAGATATTATTTATGGAGATATGCTAGGCAAAAGGGGTTTGGTATAGTGAGGGTTGCTGCTGGGTGGGTGAATGTGAAGAAGGAATTGGGAAATGGAAAGTGTTGAGCAGAAAAAAGAATGCTAAGTGGACTTGTGACTGTTATAGAATACCTTCAAGGAAGCGTAAAGAGGATGCACTTAAGGAAGGGTTGTTGCAAGATCAGGAGACAGTACGAAAACGGGAGACCAAAAAGTGCGGGTGTCATGTGGAGTTGTATGCTAGTGTTAATGAGGAAGGGAATTGGGTTTTTCAAAGGATAAACTTGGAGCACGCTGGTCACAAAGTTACACCGGGAAAGTCTAAGGATGTATCGATGTACGGGAAGCATGAGTTAATGGTGAAAAATAAACACTTAGTGAACCAGATGCATACGGCGAAGAATTCTAGGGTGAAGGTATCCCAAATGTACAACTGCTATGCTCGGGAGTGGAATGGAGTGGATGAGATGAAATTTACGCAAAGAGACTTGGAGAACGCAGTGGCTGAGAAAACTAGACGTAAGTTTACTGAGGGTGATGCAAATGGCATGATAAAGTACTTCAACAAAATGAGTGCCGACAATCAAATTTTTTTTCATCTGTGTAGGTTTGGGAAGGATGGTGCATTACAAGATGTTGTGTGGGTTGATGCGAGGAGTAGAGCTGCGTATGAGGAGTTTGGAGACGTTGTTTGTTTTGACAATACGTACTTGACAAACAAATTTCACCTTCCCTTTGTTGTGTTTATCGGTGTGAACCATCATGGATAGAGTATTTTATTTGGGTGTGCATTAATCTCTCGATAGACGGTGGAGACCTATGAGTGGGTGTTGAAGACATGGCTACATTGCATGGGGGGTAAAGCTTCCATCTCAATCCTAACGGATCAAGATCCGGCTATTAGGAAAGTTGTAAACTTGACCGTGACTAAGACTTGCCATATATAGGTGGTGCATATGGCACATACTTCAAAAGTTTGGGAGGTATGTAGGTAAGCTCGAGGAGTATGAAGCTGTAAAGGATGACTTTGACAATATCATTTATGGTAGTTTAGATCTTAAGGAGTTTGTAGATCGATGACTGGATGCAGTTGATTATTATCAACTACAATAAAACACTTGGCTTGAAGGTTAGGTGCTTTATCTTTTATATTTTGTTACTGATTTTTGTTAGAATATGCACTGTTGTAGCTGTTTGTGCAGGGGACTAGAAGGTGTTTCAGTTTTGATTTAGAATAGGACCAAATGTACTGGTAGATTTTTGTACCATTGAATGGTTTGTTAGCATATATTTCTTATCTGTGGTACGTTTTTGGAACACTGAATGGACTAGTAACAGAAGTCAGAAGGTTTTGGAGCTGTATGGCTAATTTTTGAAGCAAGGTATGTCAGTTTTGTATGTATGTAGACTAGCCACTAATTGCAATATTATGAAATGTAGGGTTGTATGAGGAAAGAGACATGTGGATCCCAGCGTATTTGAAGCATTTATTCTGGGCCGGGATGAAACGAACCAACGTTCGGAAAATTTCAATCATTTCTTCAAAGGTTATGTTGACAAGAATACAATGTTGTCTGAATTTGTGCTTCGATACTGCGATGCAATGCAGATAGGGGTCGAGTTTGAAAGAATTGTGGACTCCAACACACTGCGGTATGTCGGGTATTTAGCGACCGATTTCCAAGCGGAGGAGGTGTTCTAGAAGTGTTACATGGACGCCAAAGTCAAAGAAGTTCAGCGAGAGTGCACCAAGATGATGTACGTGCGTCGCCTAGATGAATTTGAAGTTGGTGACAATAAAGTTGAGTTTGTTATTGAGGACCGAGTGTGGATCAAGCCAAAATATGCAAAGAAAGAGTCGGTGACTAAGGTTCGGAGATGCTACAGGGTGTGCTATGACAGAACTACATACGAAGCTACTTGTGATTATAAACACTTTGAGTGTCATGGAATCATTTGTCGACATATGATCTTTATGTATGACCTGAGTGGTGTTTCCATTGCTCTTGAGAAGTATATTCTACGTCGTTGGTGGAAGGATATTCAAAGGAAACACACACGAGTGAAAGTAGCTTACCATGATCCACTTAAAACCGATGAAGCCAGGCAATATCACAAAGTGATGGGGATGCATGAACCAATTTGCTCAAAGGCTTCAACTTGTATGGAGGGTGTTGAGGCTGTGACAGAGTTATTGCAACTGATGGACCTCAGAGTTGATGAAGTATTGTCAATGGTTACCAAAAAGCAGGAACATGCAGGTAAGGATAATGAAAATATAGGTGGGGGTGATGGTGTACATGGTGTTGTTCGGACGCCTTCTTCTATGGCTTTGAACAAGGGGCCTGGTTGTACAAATTCACCAGACACATATGTATCTGGGTTACTAAATACTATCCCCACTCCAGTTAGTACCTTTGAGGGGAGTTGCGAAGGATCTGTTCCGGCGGTGACCCTTGCCCAAGAAGAAGACCCATCATACAACCAACGTGAGGTATCCATCTTACATAAAAAAAAAAGGAAAAGAAAAGTCTGCTAGGGTGAAAAATGCAACAAAGAAGCAAGCTGGAGGGGCACAAAACAATGTCATTGTCAATGAATAATTACATGCGATCAGTTGGAGGGATATGGATGGTTCCTTAGAGTACTTCACTTCTGTTAGGGGAACAAACTTTTGTGGTTTTTTTGCAAGTGTACTAGGTACTCCTGGTACATCAGGTTCCAATCCCTTGTAATGTAACGAATTGAACTGCTTTTTTTCTTTTTTTTTTTAATGCAGTGGTATTTAATTATTTGAATTCTTGTTAACATGTCTTGCAATGGTACAATTTCAAGTTCAGTAAATGTACCATTTGTCACCGTTCTGCAGAAGTAGAGTGTTGGACATGTACCACTTGTTAGCGCACTGTATGACTGAGACATTATAATTTTATTTGGTTAATATTAATTTGTTGTTTTGCAATCCACATTATGTAATTTGAGGTGTTCCATTTGATATAACAAAAAATATTTGACTGCAATACTCTTAGGATTGTACTTAATACTACCAAATGTGGCAATGGTACAATTTTGAGAATTATAGTCCCACTATCATTTGATATGGAACCAATAACAGTGTTAAAAAGTCCAATGGTACAGTCCATAACTGAAATGATGACATTGATATGATTGCGTGCATAAACAACATGTCCATATGTACCACTTTAATTTGAATGGCACTAAACTGCAACCTACTAAAGGATGTTACTATGTAGTCAAGGAAGTTGTAATTGTTGTTCATAGATGAAGAAAGACTTTTAAGCTATGAAGAAAGACCAAACTACACTCCATGTGTTATGCGGTTCGTTCAAGAGATTTAACGAATACTGAGTCATTATTCAATTCAATGTATGGAGATTAATATTTACTGTTGACTTGTGTATATAACTTATTTTGTATGTAATAAGTGATATCTATGTATTCTTTAAATGAATACCAACTTCTTGTAGTGTAAAGCCATTCTTCGGTTTTTATAAAGTCATTTTCTGATTATGTAATAAATGTGCACACAAAATAGTGCACTTAGAGTGTGCACCTATCCTGAATTAAATGTGGACACCAAATAATGGTGTTTACATGAATAGTTAATTATAATGGTACATTTCGTAGCAACAGGTTGGTTAACAGTGGAACATATGGTGATTCATAGTGTGCCACATCTACGTCGATGGTACAATTTCAGCAAATCTAGGGTATGAAGATCATAGTAGATGGTGTCATCATATCAAGGGTACCACTAAGATAAGAAGGGTACCACTGTAATCATGGTGGTACATATTACATTGTCAAATGTATCACTGAAAACACAAAGGCAAATTTCTTATTTGGAGTGGTACATAACCTTGATACTAGGACAAGCATTGTTTAACGAAAATTTTTGGTGTCACTAATATCTTTATTAATAGGACCTATATTTATGAATACTAGAGACACAATGTACAATTTCCGAAATTTGATGTCCGTATTATGTACGGACATTGTCTAATGGGACCTCGACAATGTACATGTGCAAACTATAATTCAATATCAAACATAGTCAAAGTACTGCTTTGTTATTGTTCACGGGTTCCCCAGCCTTTTTTTTATTTTTTTTTATCATAACTACCCCTTTTCTACCAAGAATGTGGGTTGGCTTACCTTGTACACATTGCATTTGTTATGCACATTTAATTTTAATTAAAGGTGTTAAACAAATGGTACATTATTTTGCACAGACATTAACTAAGTGGTACATTAAAAGCTTAATATTGTACCACTGGAAACTATCAATCTTTAGAATACTATATATCAAAATGGGCACAAAGCGAAATGTTGGCAGGAGTCACGAAAGTTTTTCCGGCTAATGTTGCCCTGTAGCATGGATGGTCTTCTGACTCATATGTACATCACTTCTCATGTATAACCTCACTTCTCGACATTCTGAAATACATTTTCCTTATAAACCTTCTTCATATACCGACCAGGAATTATGTCTTCCATGTCATATGCCTCTTCTGGGAGGCGTGTACTTCGCCGTCCATGTGCATCGGCGGACATATCGTGGATATCAGCGAAAGTTTGTAACTGTTTGGGGGACGAATCTACCCTTGTGGAATTTCGGATCTCCATGTCGAAGATGAATCCAAAAAGGCCTTATTACAAATGCCGACATTGCGGGTATTGGGAATGGGTTGTGGAGTCTGACCTCGTCAAGGACGTACCGCCGACCAACATTGGTGGAGTTGTTCAGTGGGTTGAGGTGTTAGAGCATCAAAACGTAAACTTTGTCAAATTTGGCCTTACAATCTTAATTTTATCCTTGTTTATTTATTTGAAATTTTAACTCGTGTATGGTCCTTCATCGTTAGTTTATGCGGGGGGTAATATTACTTATGTTTTGTATGGTTCATGGACTGATGTATGATAAGTTAGCAATGTTCATTAAAGATATGTATGCTATGCTTCCATAAACAATTTCATGTTCTTATAATAAAACAACTGTAAATTTAAAGTTAATATTAAAATAAGTACGGGTACGTATGCAATACCATACAATACCACTTAACTTACTAGTGGTACGTAAGAAACACCACCGAGTACCACTTAAATGACTAGTGGTACGTAATACATACTAACATGTACCTTTTTAACAAAACAACACTTTTAGGCTACAATATAGTACGCAGTGACAGTAAAAGTACTTGGAGCAATAAAGGTAAGGCATACATAGATTAAATACTAAAGCTAATTGGTATCAAATAAAGAGATTGCAGCATAAGAAGATAGTACTACATAATTAGCAAAAGGTAATTGCAGCAACATGAACTGCTACCGAGTCAATCGAACACATAATCATCATAAACGTACCATGGATCTTCGTATGGGTCACCGTAATCAGGCCGATGACTGTCCCAACAGTAACCAGAATCAGGATTGGACTTGTTATCGAACCTTTGCTTTGCCTCGGTCAACCGTTTCACATACCAAGCTGGGTAGTCTTTATACTGAATGGCTCCCTTGTGATGAGATATAAGTGTTGCATCTCATCGTACCCATTTTCAGCCAACATTTTACTTCTAAAATACATGCATTTCTTCGCTCGAATGGATCATGTCAAATGATCCTCTTTGGAGAAATTCAGCCACTCTATAGTGACATGAAATAAATCTTTGTCGTAGTTCGATGTAAAATCATGGCCAAGTAGTAGAAGACCAAAGTTGTCATCTTCCTCACAGTGGTTTTTGATCATGTACTCTACATTTTGATACCAATCATGCATATGGAGAAAAAGCTCCCAAAATTTTATCAAGTGCTTGCAATAGTAAGGATATCGCAAGCAATCGATGAATGTTTCTAGCAACTCACGAAGGTTAACACTTACAATAATCTTGTAAGCATCCACAACGTAGTGCATGAAACAAGATGCTTCCTTCCCGATGGAGTTAGGAAAGGGTACTCCGGATGGAAATCTATCCCGATGATGGGGATTTCAAAGCCCCCACGAGCAATTGTGGCTGATTAGTGACAAAACATCATCTCCTTACCCCTTTTGGGGAGGTAAAAGTCTCGAACCACACCATTCCTATCATGATAGCCATTCTTCTTTTGGAATTCCAACCTCTTCATAAGACCCCTCAGGGTTTTGTTGCCGGATTTCCTTCTATTTTTCTTGTTGCCCATAAATTTTCCCTAGATTAAGTTTTTATGGTTATCTCCTACTAATTTTTTTTGTGTCATCTACAGAAACAAAGACTTTGTTTCATGCCATGTCTCTTAAATTACAATCTATCACGACCTAGTGCTATAAGGAGGAGTAGCTTAGTTGGCTACTTTAGTGGAACTAAGTTGCATATATTTTAATTAACGCGTTTGTGTTTTTTGTGACTACTGAAATGGTACAAATAAGTCATACTAGGGTCATAATTCGGTGACATGGTAAAATGTGGACCTTCAGTGGTACTTCTAAGTGCACCACTGTAACAATCACTAACAAAAATGGTTGGGAGGTAGTTAGAAACAATAAATTTCATGACTTCCGTTTTGATTGTGCACAACACCTTTACAATCAGTGTTCACTTATTACAGTGGCACAAATATCTACTAATATGGCAGGAATAACATACAATGGTACATTCCGTGAACCTAACAAAATATAAAATGCGCCACTGTAATAAGTTAGTGACTGTGGTAATAATTAGTGACTGACTGTGGTAACTCGGTTATTCCATAGTAAAAAAATTCAAACCATTGATTTCAAAATATTTGTTTTCCCTCCCTTCTTTCATATTCTTCCACATTACTCTCTCTACCCTTTCACTTTCCCTTTCTTTTGTAACATAGGATCAAATTTCCCAAATATCCATTTCCATCCCCGTGCAGGTGGTACTGAAATGGCTAGAAATACCATTGTGAAAAAGTATTACTTTCCGACCTCAAACAACCAAATGTTACCCCACCCAGATAAACCAATAATGTACTTTCAAAAAAAATTGAGGGAAGAGTCCGAAATTACGTCGATTTAGTGAAGTTTTTTAGGATCAACTACCAAATGGTGAATAAGATATACCAGCATGTGCAAACCATTAAAGCACATCTTCTTTAATCAATGTGCTGCCAAAATGATTTCATGCTTCTCGAAGATGGCAGCCCGGTTCTGGGACATCTTCCTTTTTTAGAGGTCTTGGTGGGTTGCTACGATGAGGGAGCTTGTGTCATGTTGTATTGGCCGCTACGGGTTTTAGTCATTTTCGTCCTCGCTTACAATACCAGCTGAGATAGCTGAAGTAATTGACTTGAAGCCAAGTCTCAACACCAACTCCGTAGTTGTCTATAGTTTTCCCATGCTTTGGTGCCACATATTTGTTGGGTCCTACACGGATACGCTCCATATCTTGAGGGTTGATACTACCAACACCCACCTGAGGTTCTAGCTTGATAGTTACACATTGAAGCCGAGGGTTAACCACTGTCTGCTCATTCGTAAACGGTACAATCGTGTTAGCTACAGAGGAGAGCATCTAGTCTGAACCCGAGAGTATGCTGTGGTCGATCGTGGATCACTGATTTTGTTTTGGAACGCCCGAGGGTGCACAAGGCCCTCCTTTGGCGAGCACTTTGCCACTCTACATAAGAAATTTTACCCCCAGTTACTCATCATTCGGGAAGCTCGTATTGGTAACCATTACGCAAACAATTGGGTTATGCGTAACCTCCCAAGTGAATATGAAGTGGAGATTTGTGGTACGGAGGGTAGCCTGGTAGAGTTTTGATGTTTTGGAAACCAAATATGCTAAAGGCCGATTTCTTGCACAGATCGAGTGAGCTAAATGGGATGGGTTGTTGAAGTTGTTTTCTAGGTATTGCGTTTTATAATATTGTTTGGAACGAATATCTCTTGTTTTAGAATCGTTTTATGAAAGCGAAATAAATGTTGTTTGCAATTACAGGCTCCGCCACCACTAGCATGGCCTCCACAACAAGTTGAATTGAACAATGACCCGTGCAGCTCAGACAAGGAGGCAGAGCCACGTAGTTGCTATTGGAATTCTGGTTTGGCCTTTGATGGCTCCAACCACCACTTAGGACTGGGAAAAGACCTATGAGGAGGATGCACGGACCAAACTGGCCATGGGGGTATTTTCTGGGATGTACTTCTAACACCATGTTCTGTGTCTTTGTTTAATTAGTACTTTAGTTTGTATTTGGCTTGCACTAAGACTATATTTTATATATGCATTTTAATATTTATTGTCTGTATAAGCATATTTTTACGCACGCACTACTTGTTTTAATTGTTGTCCTCACGCAATTAATTTTATTAACATTCTCGGGTTTACTATAAACGCTAGATTTAAGATGTATTAGGTTTTAGATTTTTATGCGTAAATCCAAAAATATACCACTTTGTTTACCGTGGGACTTTATACGTCCAACTGTGGTACCACTGTGTTTACACTCACGACTCAACCACGTAAAGGATAGTGGGACAATGGCGTACCACTGGGAATGGTAGTTACGTAACAGTAGTAATT
Source organism: Chenopodium quinoa (assembly GCF_001683475.1). NCBI lineage: Eukaryota > Viridiplantae > Streptophyta > Magnoliopsida > Caryophyllales > Amaranthaceae > Chenopodium > Chenopodium quinoa. The sequence goes on from NW_018743616.1 coordinate 403,183, forward strand.
TTTAAGCTTACACTAAAATCTATGAGGGAATAATTAGTCTCACTAGTACTTTAGCACTACACTTCACAATATCATAAATATACCACTCCAACGTACATATAGTGGTACTTTTATGTCTTACAATTGCTCCATTTGTATCACAGTGGTACTTTAAGTTTTGACATTAAATCACAAAAGTACTAAGAACTTGCAATGGGTACAATATACTGTTCATGTTCCTTGTCTACAATTCTAAACATGGTAAGCAAGCAGGTAATCATCAAAATATACCAGTTTTTTTTGAAAGTGATCACCATTCACCTGTGCACATAAACACCACCAAACAGTGTTTATCATATGGTGCGTTTACCGCCAACAACATGTGAAACAGTCTCCAAACCCTAAAAAATAACCAGCAGCCAAGTGAAAATACCAACTTACTAACACAATTGTTTTAACCTAAAATCTAAGTTCAAATTGCTAGCTATATAACTTTATGTACTTCATAACCACTTGTACTGTTCCATATCTAGCTAGCCTAATGCTTACGCTCTGTCTTCCTGGCCGAGGGAATGATTTCCTCCAGCTTGTCTTTCAACCCGTTATACTACCGATACTAAAGGTATACTTTTTGATACCAAAGGTCATTAGTACCGGAAATAAATTCCGACACTCAACCGATACTAGTACCTCTATGGCTAATGTGTTGATATCGGTTTTATAATCCGATACTAAAAAGGGGTGCCTATAGCATCGGATATATCAATAGTATCGGATAATTAGTAACCGAAATTTTGATACAAATATCATGTCTTGTGGTATCAGATATTCTTCCGTTACTATATATATACTATGGTGTCAAAAATACTTGATACAAAAGAGTTAGATCTTTAGTATTAAATTGGGTTTTAATACTAAAACATCCCTATAGTGTTTGAAATACTGATACAATACTTATTCCTAGATTTACAAAATCTCTTTTGTATCGGAAATTTCTGATACTAAAGATTTACTTTAACAAACCGATAATACACTAGTATTAGAAATGTTCAGATGCTAAAGACTATTTAGTACAAATTTTCAAGTATCATTTATTAACTAAACTAAAGAACTTAGTTCAACTAATTTATACATGATTTAAAATTAAATACATAATTCAAAAGATTTTTTCATTTATATATGTACACAATTTTACATTAACTAAGTAGTTTTAGTACAAAAACTTGATGTATACATGCTTGTAACATAATTTATTCTTAACAAAAGTATAAAATAGCTACTTGATTTCCAAAAACCTATACTCTTCCATCGACGATCTTTGAACTTGGACTTTCTAGATCATCGAAAGATTTTAGCTGCGATCGAAAATGAGAAAGAGCATCACATGTAAAAGCCTTCAACATAATTAACATCTGAAGTATCATGTAATGAAAGCACGCAATACACAACAAGATACGACAATGACAAGCTTTAAAATTAAACAATACTCAAAAGATTCAACAAGGACACAAGGTTCTCTTTGAAGACATATCTACTTTAGGTATGAGTAAAGAATTTCAGCTGTCTTCATTGTCATATGCAATCTTTTGTTTAGTGTAGCTTGTGCATTCAACTTATAAGCCCCCACCCCCAGGTCTTGTTCATCTGTGAGAACCAAGTAACAAAACAGATCCAACTAGATGATATAAGCATCCAAACCTCAATAGTTTAGCAAACTTGTGCCCAAGTTGCAAAATAAATTTGTTCTTGAAAATTACTCAAACACCAGGGTAAACAAATAAAGTTACAGAAATAGTTTTCTATCATCTATTCTAATTTAGTTTCCTAAGTTTGGTGGGGAATGTAGTGTATAGTTTGTGCATACGTAACAAGTAAATTGATATTTAACTCAACAAGCAATCAAGATTGAAAGTGAGTTAACAGTAACACGCAATCCAATATATTATTTGAAGATTTAAAATTTCTATTAATAAGAAAGTAAAATGTACCTTGAGAATACCATGTTCAACACCAATTTATCCAACAGAGATATAATAGCTCCTCCACCTTACAATCAAGAATGGTGAAATTTTTCTTTCTTTTTCTGCAATAAGCTTTGAAGGTGTTAGTGATCCTGGATACCCAAAAAATAAAAGCAAGAATAAAATACAATCAAAGATATACATTTGCTATTGAATTCTATAAGATCTTGTTTCAGATCAAGTGCTCATAACAAAAATCCATTTGGTAATCTATGATGTTTTCCTCCTTGTTTTGAGCAATTCCCTTAGTGAGTTTGTGGATAATCTTCCCATCAGAAAAAGTATACACACAGTGTTCTCTTTGGTGCTGCATAAACCAATTAAATTCATTAATAACATAAGAAAGTTTACACTAATAAAAGATAAAAGTGTATTGACTAGTAAACTAAACCATGCTCCACTAGCAAAATTAAAGACTACAACGAATAACGATTGTTAGGAATTATAAATATTTGTAGAATAGAACAACTAAACCCCTTCTTTATACTATGTAATAGAGAACAAGAAAGTCAGATCATCATTCAAATACAAAAGCTATATAGTTATAACTATCTCAATATATTTATACCTGTTACAAAATTCTATGACAATTTGCACCCTTAATCCTAATTTTAAATAATTAATTTGCAGACTAATCAAGTATTATTTGGAACAATCCAACATATATTAAGCAACAAAGTAACATTAGAGTAAATAAAAAAAATAAAAAATTCATAGCAACAGCTTACCCAAACTATGAGCTCATCCATAAATCAGTCCAATAGTACAAATAAAATAGGTTTAGGAAATTTTGGTATTTAATTTAGCAAATTTTAGCAAGGATAAAATTCACATCAAAATGTAAAAATTTAGGGGGAAATCATACTATAAAAAGCATCAAAAGTTCTAACACCTCTTCCCTGATCTATAAGAATACTTCAACTTCACTATTCGATACTCAAAATTACAATTCGCACTAACCTTATACAAGTATCAATCATCGTTTTTTCAAAAATCCACAAAAATTTTCTCAACATAGAATGCAGGTGTATGTCGCATTCAATTGCTTGTCTAAAACTCTAATTAAATTCATAAAGCGAAACATCAAATTTTATCACCAAAAAATTATCGAAAAATTAGGGTTTATTGTCATAAATTGAATTAATTGTTGAAGAAGAAAGAAAAAAAGAGAAAAAAACAAACTTGATTAAGGACATGGTAGTCAAAGATCGATGAAAGAGCCGGGTTTTCGAGCATGATATAGAGGTTGTTGAGGCTTGGCAAGTGTCGAAAATGGCGGCTTTCAGCTTGACTATGCCGGTGTTAATGGTAACAGTCGCCACGACGGTCAGGGGCGCATTGATTGGCCGTTCACTGACGCCTTTCACATCATCAAAAAAAGGGTATTGAAAAATTGAGATTAAGGGTCCGTTTGGTAGGGTGTAAAATATTTTCAATGTATGGAAAACTCGTTTTCAAAAAAGTTTTCCGTTGTTTGGTTGAATGGAAAATGATTTTCCATTTTAAGCATTTTCCATTGTTTGGTTGAACTGAAAATTCAATTGTGAGGGAAAATGTTTCCCTCCACTTGTGATGGAAAATGTTTTCCTTCTAAATTGGGGGGAAAATGTTTTCAATAGGTTTCCACCCCAAGTTTTACATTTTAATGTTTTACACCAAACCAAACAACGTAAAATGGAAAAACACTTTTCAGTGAAAATGTTTTACGCCCTACCAAACGGAGCCTAAGAGAGGGAGAGATGGCTGAAAGGGTTAATAGAGATTAGAGAGTAGAGAGGGGGAGATGGATGAAAACGTTTGTCGGATATTTTGTTAAAGGTTTCGTTTAAAATATTATAGGGTTTTGAAATAGGAGGGAAATAAAAAAAAATTGTGCACCTAATTTAAATTTCCTAAAATTTTAATGTACAGCCAACACCAAGTTAATTAATGAAATTTTCTATAAAGATGTACTAATAGGCTTTAGTATCTGAAAAATTTGATAGAGCAGTCAACAAGTGTGTATTGTAACAAAATTATTTTTGATAGTAAAAACCTTATTAGTATCAGAACGTTAGTGATACTACAATATCATTTGTATCGGATCGAAAAATATCCAACACTATAGTAAAGTCTACTACTTCGTTTGTGTTAAAACACAGGAATTAGTGTCAGAAAAAAATTATTTGATACTATTGACTTTTTTAGTATCTGAAATATTATATGATACTAAATTTTCTGATACTAAAGACCCATTTTCTAGTAGTAATTAGCGTCGCATTGCACATCATCCAGAAACAAATTGGCTCTTGCATTTGTGATCTTTCCCTGCAAAATGGAATGTACAAAGTCACCCACTATACCCGCAACTGGCATTTTTCCAAGAATAAGTGAACAACACCCATTTTCCTCAACGCACTAAACCGAGAAGTGAATCTCCTTTGATAGCTGCAAGCATGAAAACCCCGCAATAGGACTTGCAATTAAGTGCATATTCACGTACATTCTTAGATTCCAGGTTTTAATTTCATTGAGATGCATAATGTTGAAGGGGGAAACGACAAATTCAATACTCACGGATCACTAGGTCCCATCACCTCAATTGTAGATCTCTTCCATCCACTTATGAGCCCCGTTTTCTAGCTAGGATCACTGAGCTTGAAAAGCACATCAATGCCACTTAACTAAGGAGTCAAACAGATAAATCATGTAAAATATTCACCCCACAGAGTATAAAAAGGTGCTATAAGCAGTTTATTATTATGCATTTCAAAAGTTACCACTATATAAATTATATCCGCATGTTGCTAAAAGGGATTACGGTACAACGAATCAATCATGCACAATTTCCTCCCTTTCAAACCATGGCTAGGCAAAACCAAAGCGCATCATCGGGAGACTTTGGAGGTACTATCAGATTCGGTAGGAATACCTGCATCATGTACAAGTTGGACATGTAAACCACCAGGGGAGTACAAAAATAAATATAAGAAAAAACCTTGTTCAGGCTCAAATTACACTGCCTTCTACATCACTTACTGTTTTGATTTCATGCAAATTATAGCTCAAAAACACTTTCCCATACTTCCTTGTCGCATGCTCTTCCTTGCCCTCTTTCAACAACAGTCGATCCTGTAACGCAAATGCAAATGGTATCAAATCAAATATGACGTCTTCAAACAAACTGTTCGGATACATGTTACTGTAAACCACTTCATACCGCAAAGCTTGTATTTTAAAAAATGCGCTTGCTTTGGTTGACAAACTCCGTCGTTGCCCAAAGCTTTGTGTATAACACACAAGCCATCGTCACATATTGATTCCCAACCCTCGATCTCGGATGAACAACACCATAGCACTCCCTCTAGTTGGCCTCCATATTGTCACATGCTATCAGATTTAGACCGGGGCTGGAAAAACAAAAAAAAACATCAAAATCACACCCACTTATATTAACAAAAACAAGTATAAGTATAGGAAATATGTTAAAGTCATATTACTGCTGTTAGGATGTGCCATTACCAAACACAAGTACATCATACCAAAAAATAAAATAAAATAAAATTATGGACCACAGTGTGGAAACTTTTCATAAACTAAAAGCAAAGGTGGGATGTACCATTAACCTATATTGGGAACATCATGAACACAAATTTATACCACTGGGAATGTTGTTAATAAATGACACATATGTATGGACTTTACTTACCACAGAGGGTCATTAATCTCCCTCCATCATCGCACATACTGAAGCATCCTTGTCTCAAACGTTGTATGCCTTCGGCTGTCTGATGCCTTGGTGTACATTGAGGAACAAGCTGCTGCAGTGGGTTTAACAACCCTCTTGTCCGCAGTACCGTCCCCGGTAATTTCCTTTGCGTCTTGTTCCGTATCAGATGATGAATTATCTGTCTCATCAGACCTATCCACCAACATAGTCTTCCCCCTTGTGCCTACCAATCCCAAAACAACCTCTTCTCCTACGTCTAGTGCATGCTCTTCATCTTCAACTTCAAAACTCCAACCACCAACCTCATCCATTTCAAAATTGTTCATCTCACCATCCTGCAAAACTTGTGCTTCAACACTAACAGTGATAGCCCCAACATCACGGACAATGGTGTCAGAAAGTTGAACAACACCTAGTTTTGTAAACTCACCCTCGTACACCTTGTCTTATGGCTGATCAGTAGCCACAACTATGTCAACAACCTACACCAATCCAATTCGTTGCTTGACAAAGGATCATCACCAACTCCTTTGCCACCTTGTTCAAGTTGTTCCTTCTCCAACAAATAACTGGCTTCATCCTTCACTAAACCATTTGACCCAATTTCTCTAACATCATGCTTTTCACTAGACAACTTCTCATTCACAAAAACTTGCTTCTCCATTGGCTTATCCCTAATCACTCTCTAGGCATTAGCTACGTCAACACACTACGACATCAACTGATGCATTGATTTCATAACATCAGCTAATTTGACGTCTAGCACATACATCAACTTTGGTGCCATTATATCAACAACCTTCAGGGAAGCAAAAATACAAACAATTAACCAATGGCAAAGGACATATTACTTAATTTAATAAATTACAAAGCTATATCTACCTACTGCGTAATATTTTCCACGTCTACCTGCTGTGTAATTTGTTGCACAACTACTCTTTCCACCCTTTGCTTTGGAACCTCCCGAGGATTCAACGGATGGTCCTCCCCATAAGCTATATTCAAAGATTGCAAAACAATCAAACAAAACAAGAACCTAAAACACAACAACTTCTGTAGTATTCAAATCAAATGAAAGTCAAACTAATACCGGCAATTTTCCAAAATCACCAGATTCTTTTTTATCATCGGCAATAACTTCATTGATTTTTTCTTGAGACTATGCCTCCAACCTCGGTCTCACACCTCAACTCATTAGGACGCTACCAAGGTGATCTAGATAAAAAAAATCTACACAAAATGCACAGGAAGAATTAGTTCAAGTAACCAGTACGAACGATAAATCTGCAAAATTTATTAGAATTCCTCTATACATATTTGGATTACAAGTCCAATTTTACTCACCAACAAAAAAAGGATTCAACCCCCAGATCCTGCAACATATCCATCACGAGCAAATTTCTTTTGGAAACTCCTGGCTGCTACAACCATCCAGTTAAATACAAATGTGCACCAGTCATACTCTTCAGTTTCATCGTAAACCAATAACGTCGATACAAGCTTCACTCCAAGATAGCTTGTATTTGTCGAAGCACACAATATGTACCTTTAAGCTACTATGTGAAAGGCTATCTTGAAATCAGCCTTCTCGTCATCCAACAGCGGTAACACATTACCTTCCTCGTCCGTTCGAATCAGTGCCCCCAAAGCAGTTGCTAATGAAATGCTATCCCCTTTCCCATACTTTTCTAATATTCTAGTGTGCTGTGCCTTTTTAGCCTCAGGAATCGTAAACGACAATTCCTTCGACCCCATGGGAATCCCAAGTACACACTTGACCTGAACATGACTCAAAGGAAGCACATACTCATCTCCAAAAGTTAGCGAACCATCACCCATCACCCTTTTCAACATCAAGTACACAAATTTCCTGGGTAAAAAAGTTAGGGGTATACTTAACAACCCTCCAAAACCCATTTCTATGACCAACTTCTTCCTAGAGTCATCAAACTTCTTCACTGCAGTTACGAAAGCCTTCACTCTTGCAAATTAAGGGCTACAACATTACATTCAAACGAGACAAACTTCAATCAATAGACACCGGCCTAAGCAACAAAAAAGATTTAACCTCACAAAATAAGACCATTAACCGATTGAATTCCTTGTAGGTTACTCGAATTCTTCATTTCTAACTAAATTACTACAATAACTCAATTTTTTTCATTTCCAACTAAATTACAACAAATTGCTACATCTCTCCTTCCATAAAAACCAGCTAAAGACACACTACTTATACAATCCCATTAAACTTACTTGTGAATATTTTATTAGGGATTTTAATCTTGCACATCCAATTAAGGACTCACAATATTCATACTTAACTTATAACTCAACTAGAATTTACAATTAATCCATTTTATACAACTGTCATCATCTTTCCGTCTTTATTTATTCAGTTTATTTTCCCAACTACCTAAACAAAGGACCAACTACAGAACTCCCAACCACATACAAACATTTCCATGTCAAATCACCCCGCAAATAAGGTTCAGAGAGTACCTTTTGCGTATTTCTTGATTGGGTTTTAACGACAATCCCTTTCTCCTTTGCCTCTTCTCCCTTCGTCTTGTCGACCTACACATGACATTATACATTTTATTTCTCCATCCAAGTATTACACAATAAATAAGATTTTATCATTTGCATCTAACTTGACATACCTTTTGCTTGACCTCTTTCTTGTCTTTTTCTCTACGGGATCTCGCTTACGCTTCCCTTTCTCAACCTTTTCCTGCAATAACTCGATCAGGAGATCTTGGTAGCCCTCTTTGTTCTGTTTAGGTTCTTCCTCACTACCTTCACCCTGCTCCACATCCTCATCTACCTCATAATCACCTTTTTTGGAATCACCATCATCAGAACCAGATTCATCAGCACCAGAATCATCAAAACCAGCATCGTCAGAACCAACATCATTAGAGTCCTTCATTTTCTCTTTCTCAAAAACTGGATCAGATTTCACTTTCTTCTTGCCTTTACTAGCTACTTTCTTTTTAGGCGCCTCATTCACTTACTCATTACGGCTTTCGACCACGCCTACACAAACACAAATATTTTACAACATAATTCAACTACACCACACAACCATCACTAACCCAACACACAATCTTTTAATTTCAACAAATAATAACTCACCAATTCTGATCTTCCTTGGCATTGTTTTCTCATGCCAAGTTCAAATGAGCGCTAGATAAATGGGATTTTCCAACTACATAAAACCATTTGAACAAACCCTTAACTCTTGACATATAATTCCTCCACTTTATTCACATACACAAAGCACAACACTCATAAAACCCAAAACATCTACCACCAAAGCCAAAACAATTTCACTTATTCATAATTCAATACGGCTACCACCACAAACAACTTAAATTCAATTACTCATTTACATGGTTTCAAATTTTATTTACTACTTTCATAATCAACACTACTACCACCACATCCAAAACAATTTCCCTTGTTCATTACAATTAAACAACAAAGGAAACCTTAATTAGCTAATTTCAGTGGATAACCCAAAATTACATAACCTATATCATCATAACAACAAATTCATTCCAATTTCGGGTTTTAGAACCACGGCCACTCAAATTCATTCCAATTATAAAAATAAACAACAAAGAAAACCCTTATTCGCTAATTTCAGTGGATAACCCTAAATCAGATAAACTAAAACATCATAACAATAAATTCATTCCAATTACGGGTTTTAGAACCCATGGCCACTGAAATTCATTCCAATTAAAAAATGAACAACACAGGAAACCCTAATTCGCTAATTTCAGTGGATAACCCTAAATTACATAAACTAAAGCATCATAACAAAAACAACATTCACAAATACAACATTTACACAAAAAAAAATCATAATTAACACCAAATACGCATTTAACATAATTGTAGAAGTGTTTTGCGCCCATACCTTCAATAAAACAACGCAACTAGTAGCAACAACGTACAATTTACCCAACGACTTCACCGCACCAAACTTCTGCTCTTGCTCCGGCGAGAACCACCGTCCTAGTGTCTTCATTAGAACAGAGTACAGGAGCTTTTGGGAGGAGAGAAAATAAGAAAACGAGGAGAGAGAATGCGCTTTAAAGGAAATGAAGATAGCTTTTTAAAAATAACCTTTTCATATTCAAAAAATCGACCCCCCGTTACAACTTAAAAAAAAACGGGATCTAAAAAGTCAGCCTTTTCCACTTTTTTAATCTAATGCCTGGTAGATTACACTTGTGGCCTCCTATACGCTTTCTAAGCACATATGTGCTATGCGCTGATATAGACTCGCCTATCACAACTACTCAGAATAAGATCCAAGGTCATGTTAAGACTCCAAGCCAGCCCAAAAGCCCCTTTTGGACCCAATTTAACAAACATCAATAGGTATAAATAGCTCCATTTCCACCCATCCAAAGTATCTAATCTCACTACACATACTATCCTTGATTTAATTTAAATTTATAAACTATTATAAAATGAATAAATGTTATTATGTATTAGATTATTGGATTAGTCGTCATAATGTATATTTTCATAATTTATTTATTTTTATAATTTTCACTACTTGACAATTAAAGATATTAAAGTTTAAAGTTATATGTCCTTAAATGTAGCGGTTAAAGTAATGCATTATAAAAAAACAATTGGAGTATATTTAAGTGAACTAAGAAATTACAATTAATAATGACTAAGATGGTAAGACTTTCAGTTTAGTTGTTATTGTTCATAAGTTCAAATCATATACAAGCAATCTTGTTATAATCTTGAATAGGACTTAAGAACATCTCATCCAAATAAAACTATAAACAACCATGGGTTCTTAGGAATCATTGACTTGCACCAACCATTCTAACTAACACGAATCTTCAACCCTTCCATATCCTTCGGCATCTTTTATGACATCGGTCTAATACAAATTACAAAATTACCCTTTACTCACATGTGATTCTCGTTCTCCACAATAAGTCAACTACAACCAAGGGCAAAATCGTCAAGTCAACAAATTAGTGTTTATTTTATAATGTCCTACAACTACGTATGGCATCTATCCAATCCAAATCACAAACAATGTCGTCCCATTTCTTAACGTCTCTACTCTCTCTTCTACTCCTCTCCTCATCACCTTCCGACCACGGCCGTACACGGAAGCTCCCACCGCTAGACCAACCTGCTCGAGAGTTCCTAGACACGCACAATGAGGTTAGGGCCAAAGTAGGGGTGGCCCCAATGTGTTGGAACTCAACTCTAGCAAAGGCAGCCAATGATTTTGTAACGTACTACAAGGTCAACAACCAATGCCAAATGCCCGACGTATGGAAGAGCAACAATAACAAAGAGTACGGGGAGAACATCTTGTCCACAATCGGTGGAACCGTGACTGCGGTGGACGTTTGGGTTCAAGACAAGAAGTCTTGGTCGTACAAGCAGGTGGCGTGGCCGAAGACTTCGGAGTTGGGTTGCTCCCAAGCTCTTTGTAAGGAGGCTGATTGGTCAAGTTTGACTGTTTGTTTTTATAGTCCACCTAAACCTATTGATATAAAGCCGAAATCAAATTGCCAAAATGCCAATAATAATGTGTATAAGATGATTATTCAGGCCCAATAAATGGCAGTTTCTTCTTCTATGTCTTTTGATATAATAATGTTATTGCAAATTGAATTAATGAATTAATGGATGGATGATTAAGCTTTATTTATGCTTGATATGACTTGTAGGTGTTTGTTTGACTTTATATTTCTGCTTAATTGACCTTAACGCTGGCAACGATATGAGAGACAAAAACTAAAGTCTCATAGTTAGGCCTTGTTCTTTTGGATTTAATATTCTGGATTTTATCACTTCAATTTTTAGCTCCATTTCGTTTAGTTCATTTCAATTTGATTTAGATAAGTTCAATCTAACTAAACTATTAATTACGTATTTTTTAGTTAATAATAAAATAATAACAATAATAATGAAGATATGGAGTAATTTTATTTAACTTTAGTTCATTCAGGTCAATACAGCTTCCAAAAATTTAGTACCAAATACATTTTAATAAAACACTAGAATTAAGCAAACACATTGGACTTAGTACCCGATACTCCCTCCGCCCCTTTTTATAGTTCTCAATTTGGACTATGCAAGTTTTCTAATGCAACACTTTGACCATAAATATCGTTAGTTGCTTATTAGTAAAAAAAATATAACAATTGAATATTAATAATATATTTATCGAGACGAATAAAATAAGACCCAACATGACTATCTTATGTCTTATATATTAAGAGTAATTTGAAGATTATCTCACATTATGAATAGTGTCAAAATTACAAATGAGAACTATAAAAAGGGGCGGAGGGGGTATATTTTAAGAAAGTTGATATTTTACTCTATTTAACCTACCTTTCTAAAACTTAGTGTCCATCAAACTGATACAAAAAAAAAGGGAGTATTAATTAAATACGAATAGTTCATATATCAATTCAGTCCATAGATGGAATTATTAGAAGTAAATCCCCCATAATTAGTATTATTAAAATGTATTTTTCCAAAGGAAAAAGAGATGAACAATCTTGAGCCCTTAGGAATCATTGACTTGCACCAACCATTATAACTACCACGAATCTTCAACCTTTTAATAATTTCATACCCTTCGGCATCTTGTATTATATAGGACTCATTCAAATTACAAAATTGCCCCTAACTCGCACATGGCTTCCCACAACTAAGGGTAAAATCGTCAAGTCAACAACTCAGTGTTTATTTTAAATGTCCATCCTACAAGGGTGACATCCAATCCGAGCCGCTCGAGAGTTCCTATACATGCACAATGAGGTCAGGGCCGAAGTAGGCGTGCCCCCAATGAGTTGGAACACAACTCTAGCTAAAGTCGATGTTAGTTGAGACGAACTACTACAAGAGGGGGGTGAATTGTAGTAAGTTCCTAAGTTACTAATCTTTGCGGAATTATAAAACATATTAGAATAGGAACTTGCAAAGCACGTAGGAATTTTATGAGGAAACCTTCCAGGGCCCAAGTGGAAGTAAAACCTCGACCCTCCAAGGGATTTTAAACAAAACCAATCCACTATAATAGGGCAACACACCCAGTTACAACCTATTAAGCATAGACATTTACTCACAAGTTCCAGACTGAACTTGCTACATTGTAGGGCCCTATTCTACCCAACTTAAGTCCCTGACCTAAGTTCACTCGGCACTCCCAAAGTACTCATAGCTTAGCTTCACACTAGAAGCCTACAAACTGTATGCAATGCTAAATTACTCACCCAATTCCCAAAACAGTACAAAACGCTTGACTCTAATATGTGATTGGAAAACTACACATTAAACCCGAAACTAATATGAAAAAACTTTAAACTTGGCAAACTTACTAATAAGCACAATTTTGATTTTCACGCATAAACTCTCTGTTAATAATTTAGAGTGTCGGAGTGGGGCGTTCGCTCTATGGAATCGCGCTCGCGCCAGCTAGGCGCGACCCGCGACAAAACCGCGCATAAATCGCGATGAGTTTCTGGAAAATCTGAAAATTTTTGGAGGCGCGCCCGTGCCTCCGGTTGGCGCGCCCGCGTCATGGCATGGTGCGACCCGCGCCCAAACCGCGCATAAATCGCGCTAACTTTCTGAAAAAAACGAATTTTTAGGCAAAGAAGGAGGCGCGCCCACGCGAGCTGGTGGCGCGCCCGCGTGGGCAGGTGGCGCGCCCGCGCTGCTGTGGTGGAGCGCCCGCGCCTCTTCGCTCGTGCCCGCGCTTCTTGCCGTTTTGCAGTTTTATACGACAGTTGATTCTATTTTATAGGGATTTTTGATTTTTCGAAAGGTGTTAGACAGAATATCATTCTCTCATCTTCTCCCCAAGAATTCTCCATTTTTCTCTAAATTTTCTTGCAAACTATTTTGAGAAAAACCACTTGATTTTAGCCATCTTTGTGAATCCTTCATCGGTTTTTCGATTCTTCGTGCTAAGAACGGAAAGGACTGTCAATTGTATCTCAAAGGGAATTTCCGGATTAACCCTAGCACCGTGTGGGGAAAATTAATCCCTTTAGGAAAGTATTCATACGCCTTTGACAGTGTATCAAGATCATAGTCTCAAGGGGCATTGCGATTCTCATGTTCATGTGTGGTTCTTCGGCTTGGAGTTTTAGGCAAGTGTAATTAATCTTCTTACTAGTGTTTTCTTTTGAAATTTCTGTAATTTCATAGATTATAATACTTGTTTGGAACACCATTGTTGTGCTTGTTTAATTACATTACTTTGTCTTGTAATTATATCTTTAGGTTTAGTTTCCCACACATTTTATTAAGTATTTCTTGATATTATAAGTGATTTCTAGTTAGAAATTCATTGTAAACCTAACAATCTAAAGGGATTAATCTTAGAATTTTCAAGTATGTCTAGTGTGAAGGAACTTACAACTAACTTCGTCAAACTCAAGAAGTTTGACGGTGTTGAATTTAGGAGATGGAAGAAGAAGATGTATTTTCTGCTTACATCTCTTAATGTTGCCTATGTTATAAGTACTCCAAGGCCAAATGAACATGAGAATGAGACCTTGGAATCCGTTCGGGAAAGATCGAAATGGGACAACGACGATTTCATTTGTCGTGGTCACATCTTGAATGGGATGGAGGATGACTTGTTTGATGTCTACCAAAATGTGGAATTGGCTAAGGAGCTTTGGGAGTCCTTAGAGAGCAAATACATGATGGAAGACGCTTCAAGCAAGAAATTCTTGGTTAGTAATTTTAATAATTATAAATTTGTTGATGGTCGATCCATAATGGATCAATTTCATGAGTTGCAACGCATCTATGGTAGCTTAGAACAACATGGTATTGATATGAATGAGCTGTTTGTTGTTTCTAGCATAATTGATAAATTGCCCTCTAGTTGGAAAAATGTGAAACATGATTTGAAACACAAGAAAGAGGACATGACATTGTCCAGTTTGGCCACCCACCTTCAAATTGAAGAGGGGATTCGTGCCATGGAGGAAGCTAAGGATGGAAATCCTAGCTCATCTACCGTGAATATGGTAGATGAAGGAAAGGGCTAAAGCCTCTACTAGCTTCAAGAGGAAGAATGATAATTCTTCCAAAGGGAAGTCCAAAAGGCAAGCAAACAATAAAAAGTTTGCTTGTTGGGAATGCGGTAAAGTTGGACACCGCAAGAAGGACTGTTTTTCCTTTAAGAAAAGGATGGAAAAAGTCAAGGAGGGTCATGCTAGCACTAGCAAGGACCAACCCACCAAAGGTAATCCAATTCATGAGGTTGAATTTAATTTCGGTTTGGATTTAAATGCAACGGATCCTAACATTTTGTTGTGCAGGATGATGACTCATGGTGGATTGATTCGGGAGCGTCAAGGCACGTGTGCAAGAGTAAGCATTGGTTCAAAACCTTTCAAAAGGTTGTTGATGGAGAAGACCTCTACATGGGAAACAACTCTACCATCAAGGTCCTTGGAAGAGGGCAAGTTGAGCTTATGTTTAGTTCGGGGACTGCAATAGTTCTTAGGAATGTGTTGTATGCTCCGGAAATTAGTAGAAATCTTGTATCCGGGCCTTCCCTGAATAGTCTTGGCTATAAGTTAGTATTTGAAGCTAATAGAAGCATAATTACTAGGGGTGTAATGTTTATAGGTCGTTGCTACTTGGATAATGGTTTGTTTAAGCTTTCTTTAAAAGACAAGCATGTTTGTAATGATGATTTATGTTTGAATGTTGTTGACAATGTTAATCAAGTTGATTTAAGTTTGTTTGATTTATGGCATTCTAGATTAGGACATGTTAATTTTAATAAAATGTTGTTTATGTCCAAACAAGAGTTGATTCCTTGTTGTGATATTTCTCCTAATAAGTGTTCTACTTGTATGTTGAACAAGATCACTAGAACTCCACTTAAGAGAGTTGAGGGAAGTTCTAACATTTTAGAACTAATCCATAGTGACTTGTGTGATTTTCATAGTACGCCTTCTTTGGGGAACAAAAGATACATGGTCACTTTTATAGATGATTATTCTAGGCTTTGTTACGTGTATCTTTTGCATTCCAAAGATGAAGCTTTAACCAAGTTTGATATTTATAAAAGGGAATTAGAATTGCAAGTAGATTCATTTATTAAGAGAATTAGAACTGATAAGGGAGGGGAATACTATGATCCAAGTTATTTCCAATATTTGGGTATAATTCATGAGACTACAGCTGGTTATGCACCACAATCAAATGGTGTAGCTGAAAGGAAAAACAGAACTCTTGAAGAAATGGTTAATTCCATGTTATCTTACTCAGGTTTGAGTGAAGGGTTCTGGGGTGAAGCTATGTTGACAGCATGTCACATTTTTAACCGGGTTCCCACAAAGGGAAAAGAATCTACTCCTTATGAACTCTGGTACAAAAGAAAGCCAAACTTGAAGTATCTCAAGGTTTGGGGTTGTAGGGCAGTCGTAAGAGTACCCGGCAACAAGAAGAGAAAGCTCGGTGAAAGGGGCTTGGATTGCATATTTATAGGGTATGCTGAGCATAGCAAAACCTATAGGTTCTATGTAATAGAACAAAATGACTATATATCTGTTCATTCAGAGATTCAAGAGATGCAATTTTTGATGAAAACCGATTTTCATCAATGAGTAGACCGAAAGATCTATAAATTAGTGCCAATGATAGGGAGATAGTAGAGTTGAATGATCAACTTGAAACTCATGAAAGTACATTCGATAATGAGAATGTTGAAACTCCTCAATTGAGGAGAAGTGCTAGTGAAAGGAAAATTAGGAATCCTCTAGATGACTTCATAATTTATTTGGTTGAAGGATCTAGGGATGTCCTTAGTTCCACTACTTCATATTGTTTCAACGTGGATAGTGACCCAAAAACTTATAGTGAAGCAATTTCTTCCCAAGATAGTGCATTTTGGAAAGAGGCTATAAATGATGAGATGGATTCCATCATGGGGAATAACACTTGGGTCTTAGAGGATTTACCTACCGGTTGCAAACCTCTTGGTTGTAAGTGGATTTTCACTAGGAAAAGGAGACCGGATGGCTCCATAGTGAAATTTAAAGCCAGATTGGTTATCCAAGGCTTTAGGCAAAAGCATGGTGTTGATTATTTTGACACCTATGCACCGGTTGCAAGAATCACCTCAATAAGGTTATTAATTGCAATGGCTTCGGTATACAATCTAGTAATCCATCAAATGGATGTGAAAACAACATTCCTTTATGGAGATCTAGAGGAAGAAGTGTATATGAAACAACCCAAAGGGTTTGTTTTGGAAGGACAAGAAGATAAGGTGTGTAAACTGGTTAAGTCCTTGTATGGACTTAAACAAGCACCAAAGCAGTGGCATCGGAAGTTTGATGACACAATTTTGTCCTTTGGATTCAAGGTGAATCAAGCTGATAAGTGTATATATAGCAAATTTGATGACAAGGATCATGGTGTCATCATTTGTTTATATGTTGATGATATGCTTATCTTTGGTACAAGTCTACAACAAGTAGAATTGACCAAGGAATTCTTATCCTCATCTTTTCAGATGAAGGATTTGGGGGAGGCGGATGTCATTTTAGGCATCAAGATAATTCGGGACAATGGAAGACTTATTTTAAGTCAATCACACTATGTTGAGAAAATGATCAAACGGTTCAATATGTTTGATAAGTAGTCCTGTGAACACCCCCATGGAACCAAATGTCAAATTGGTTAAGAATCCGGGGAAAATAATTTCCCAATTGGAATATTCAAGGATAATTGGATCCTTGATGTATGCCATGACTAGTACAAGACCGGATATTGCATTGGCTGTGGGAAAACTAAGTAGATTTACTAGTAACCCGGGTGTACAACATTGGTTTGCAGTTCGAAGGGTCTTGAGGTACCTTAAGGGTACATTAGACTATGGTCTATCTTATAGTGGATTTCCTTCGGTTTTAGAAGGATTTTCGGATGCTAGTTGGATCACTTACAAAGAGGATGACTCTTCTGTAAGTGGTTGGGTATTCATGTTTAGAGGAGGTGCCCTTTCATGGTCTTCCAAGAAACAAACTTGCATCGCTAATTCCACTATGGCAACAGAGTTTATAGCTCTTGCATCACCTAGTAAAGAAGCTGAGTGGTTGAGGAATCTCATGATAGAGTTGCCTTTATACAAAGCCAATGCCACCGGTGGCAATCCATTGTGATTCCAATTCGCCGTTGATAAAGGCTTATAGTCAAGTGTACAATGGTAAGTCTCGGCATATTTCACTAAGGCATAGCCTAGTGAAAGAGCTTATCAATGATAGGGTCATAAGTCTTGACTATGTTCCAACAAAGATGAATTTGGCGGATTGCTTTACAAAGGCAATGCCAAGACATTCCATCATATTTGCTATGAATGGAATGGGTTTATGTCCAAAAACACAAACTTGTGAAACCCAATCTAACGCTTGAAGAAACATCAAGTCTTAGATTCAATGTGGTTGAATCGCATTTTTGATGTTTGTTAGCAATATTTAATGACCCATATTGCTATGGTACTTGTGATGTATTAGGTAACGTCATTTAAAGTTCTCAAAGGTTTAGAGTTGAGAAGCTCTAAATGTAAGTGTCTTGTCACAAGGGCACATTTACGTACATGAGAACCTACCTATATAAGTTCGAAGTTTAGTCGCTTCAAGAAGTCTAGATGGACATATAGACTTCGATGAACTTATGAAAGATACGGACACATGGTTGTTTAAAAGTTTCAAGTGATGAATGATTCGATTTATCTTATGTGTACTTCACCTTCGAATGGTTGGATATATCCGTGTGATTCAATCCGTATGGAAATCATGGGATATGATCATCGTTAAGTGTGTTGTACTAGGTGTTAATTCAATCCGAAGGGACATTAACATTGATGCATAAGATGTGGCTAAATGATAGATTTGGAGAATGTATAAAGAAGACACCCTAAATGGGGAAGGATTGTTAATAATTTAGAGTGTCGGAGTGGAGCGTTCGCTCTATGGAATCGCGCTCGCGCCAGCTAGGCACGACTCACGACAAAACCGCGCATAAACCGCGATGAGTTTCTGGAAAATCTGTAAAAGTTTGGAGGCGCGCCCGCGCCTCCGGTTGGCGCGCCCGCGTCATGGCATGGCGCAACCCGCGCCCAAACCGCGCATAAATCGCGCTAAATTTCTGAAAAAAAAGAATTTTTAGGCAAAGAAGGAGGCGCGCCCACACGAGCTGGTGGCGCGCCCGCGCGGGTAGGTGGCGCGCCCGCGCTGCTGTGGTTGAGCGCCCGCGCCCCTTTTCGCTCGCGCCCGCGCTTCTTGTCGTTTTGCGGTTTTATACGACAGTTGATTCTATTTTATAGGGATTTTTGATTTTTCGAAAGGTGTTAGACAAAATATCATTCTCTCATCTTCTCCCCAAGAATTCTCCTTTTTTCTCTAAATTTCCTTGCAAATTATTTTGAGAAAAACCTCTTGATTTTAGCCATCTTTGTGAATCCTTCATCGGTTTTTCGATTCTTCGTGCTAAGAACGGAAAGGGCTGTCAATTGTATCTCAAAGGGAATTTCCGGATTAACCCTAGCACCGTGTGGGGGAAATTAATCCCTTTAGGAAAGTATTCATACGCCTTTGGTTGTGTATCAAGATCATAGTCTCAAGGGGCATTGCGATTCTCATGTTCATGTGTGGTTCTTCGACTTGGAGTTTTAGGCAAGTGTAATTAATCTTCTTACTAGTGTTTTCTTTTGAAATTTCTGTAATTTCATAGATTATAATACTTGATTGGAACACCATTGTTGTGTTTGTTTAATTACATTACTTTGTCTTGTAATTATATCTTTAGGTTTTGTTTCCCACACATTTTATTAAGTATTTCTTGATATTATAAGTGATTTCTAGTTAGAAATTCACTATAAACCTAACACTCTCAAATTGTATCAATAATGATTACTCCTTCATATACAAGAAATACTTGTATGTAAAGTAGGGTTTTCAAAAAGATAAATATAAAAAATTGCCGTTTTCTAAAACCCAATATGAAATGAATCTTTTTGTGAAAATCTTTTGGAAAATCAAACAAAGATATAATTTAGAAAAAGATTATTATTTAGCAAACCAGATTTTATAAGATAAAATCTCTCAAGGATCTTTTCCATAAATAAAACTTATATTTTTAAACTTTTCAATTTTACTTAGCTTGCCAAGCTTTGTCACGTTTCTAATAGATATCATGCATAATTAATCAACACATATTTACAGCAATCCTATAATGAATAAACTTAAAAAAAACCTTATTAAAATTCTTCCAAGTTAATTGCTGAATTGCCTCCTCAAGCTTCGCATTATGTATTGACACTCAGGGCCGTCTTGAACACTTTTGATGCCCTGTTCTAGTCTTAAAAATGGGGCCCTAATATATATATATATATATATATATATATCAAGCTCTTTTATTAAACAAACTTATTAAAATAAATCAAACTCCTGTATTAAACTTATAAATTACATCTTAGTATCAAACTACTACTTAAAAAGAGCCATCCTTCTAACACTCTTTGAAGCAAATTCATCCACCAAATCTTCATATTGTATAGTCTCCAAAATATCATTTTCAATTGCTATCATTGCTAATCCATTAAGTCTCTCTTGTAACATCGTAGGCCGCAAGTAGGATTTCAACAACTTCAATTTCGAAAAACTTCATTCTGCAGAAGCAATGGTCATGGGAATAGTCGATAAAATTCTATATGCAATATTTGTATTGGGAAAACAATCAAATTTTTTTAGAAACATTAATATATCAATTGCTCCCAATGTTTCGGAAGAACATTTCTTAGTAGCTTTAATTCCACAAATAATTCATGCCCATCAATAGATATCTCATTATGTTTCAATGCATTTTCAAAATGACTACAATAAGACTTTAAGCATGCATCATCTAAAGATTCCAACTTCTCAGAATTGAAAAAGAAAAAAACCAAAAATATGTTCATACTCTTTATATTGCTCAAATCTCTTGTTAAGAGAAACAATGGCTTGATCAACAAGGTAAAGAAAATAATTGATTCTAAATGATTCTTCTTCAGATAACTCAAACTGATGGGGTACTAGAATTCTCATCGAACTGTCTTTTCCTTTGAATTATACGCCGCCTTTGGGGAAATATTGGAACTATATTCATTTCAATAGCAATTTCCTTAGCTTTATTCAATGCGTTAGAAAAACCAGTTTCTCTATAACTCTCAAAAAATGAAATCAGCCCCTATATTTTTCCATAGCAACATCGATAAGCATATCTTTTGATTGTAAAAGCTTACTAACCAAATTAATTGCAGATAATGTTTCAAACCAAATAATAATTGCAATTAAAAACTTAAAATCACCAAGCTCTTTTGTAGCTAAGGATTTAGCTTCATTTGTTATATTCGATTCAAAATCACTATTGTCTGACACTTCAAGTAAAACTTCTCTAAATCAGACATTTGAAATCAGCCCCTATATTTTTTCCATAGCAACATCGATAAGCATATCTTTTGATTGTAAAAGCTTACTAACCAAATTAATTGCAGATAATGTTTCAAACCAAATAATAATTGCAATTAAAAACTTAAAATCACCAAGCTCTTTTGTTGCTAAGGATTTAGCTTCATTTCTTATATTCGATTCATAATCACTATTGTCCGACACTTCAAGTAAAACTTCTTTAAATCAGACATTTGAAATCTTATAGCTTTGACACTATCGACACAACTCTCCCAACGAGTAGATGACAATGATTTCGGAGTCAAACCTTTTACATTATCTTTCAAGATTTGCCATTTTTTTTTGTAGAATTGGCAAAAATTGTATAAATGTGTTGAATAACTCCAAAAAAATCTCTAGCTTTTACTACATGATTCAGCCATATCGCACAATGCCAAATTAAGACTATGACAACCACAAGGAGTATAAAAGCTCTCAAATTTACGTCTAAAATTTTTTTTTGCACACCTTGATGTTTTCCTTTCATATTTGACCCATTATCATAACCTCGTCCACGCACATCAAATATGTCAAGGTCAAGATTTTTTAATTCTATTTGTTAGGTCCTTGGCCAGTTGTATCATTTACATTCAAAAATCCTAAAAAAGATTCTTCAATACTAACTGAATTTGAAGAAACATCCACATATCTTATAATCAAGGACATTTTCTCTTGATGACTAACATCGGGAGTACAATCAAGTATCACCGAGAAATACTTTGCTAACTTAATTTTTTTTTTAATGATTTCATTTTTAATTGCAGAAGCGAGCAAACGTATTAGCTCATTTTGAATGTTATGTCCAAGATAATGAATGTGAATATCATCATTTGTTATACGTCTAATATGTTCTTAGATAATGGGATCAAACTCTGCTAACATTTCAATTAAGCACAAAAATTTGCCATTATTGCTATTTTGATACAATTTTTCATTAGAACCACGAAAGGCCAAATTATGTTTAGCAAGAAATTTCACAATTAAAATAATTCTTAGTAAAACCTTCTTCTAATGATCTTTTTATTTCTCAATCATTCTTTGGGTCATTTAGTCAATAGTTTCATTCTTTTGGAGCCTTAGACGCAATTCATACCAAGTGGTCATATTCTTAACATGTTTCATACCCGTCTCATGCTCTCTAAGTCTTTCACCAATATGCGCCCAATCACTAAATCCCTCATTTGTTAATAGACCTCTACCAATCCCTTTTCTAAAAACTTTACAATAAAAACAAAATACTCTATCAAGCTCTTTTGAATAAACAAGCCAATCTCTATCACATTTCTCTCCATTTGATAAAACTATAGTTTACAAATTAGCGGTAAATCGTCTAGAGAGTTTATCTTTGGGACCGGTAACAATGGAACAATCTCTTATAGGACCTTTTGTGACTAAAAAATCAATCATTTTTGAATCAAGAGCATCCCAATTCCTTGGATCAAATATATCAAGCTAATGCTCTAATGGGGTAGTTGTTTAGCATTGCCAACGCCATTATCATCAATATCATCTTCATTATCAAGTGAATTATTCAAATTATCATCATTGCCATTTTCAGTGTCAACATTTAAAAAAATTCACATTTTCATTTTCATTATGCACATTATCAAACTCCCTGTTTTCAACATCAACATCTCTATTCTCAATACTAACATTCTCATCAATAATCACGTTCTCAGGAATTTCAACGTACATCATCATTAATAGCCACATTCTCAGGAATTTCAACATCATCAACATCATCATTAACAGCCACATTCTCAGTAATTTCAACATCATTATTATCAACATTCTGATTTTCAACAGAAACTTGGGGTTCTTTGATAATAAATTTATCAAGAGCTCCTACTTGGGATTGAATTAGCTCTTCAATTTTATTAATTTTTTTTTTTTTTTTTATAAAATTACGCTTAGCATATCCAGACTCTTGTTTTCTTTTGATAGGCATAATTTAACTATTAACAAAGAGTCAATGGTATACTATGATTAAATAAACAACAAGGCAAGAAACTACATGGTTTTCGGCTAATTGAATCTTGAAACTAAAATTCAGAAATCAGAAGATCTCAACCTCTAATTGACTATTGAAGGTGATTTATCTACTGTAAAAAATCTGCACTACAAAAATTTTCACTAATTAGCGAAAAATTACTTATCTCAATTAAAAAAAAAAAGGTGATTTATTAATTTAGAAAAAAAAATAAAATGCATACCTTATTGCATTTTCCAGATTTCAATTCGAGCAATTGAACAATGAAGATGAAAGCTTCCATTACACTTTGTTTGAATAGAAAGAAATGAAAGGAAAAGAAGAGAAGAGAAAGGGAGGAGGAAAACTTCTCTTGTTTGGGTAAAGGATTGGGGGAAGGAAAGGGAGGGATCCATTTTCCCTCTCTTTAACAAGCATAATTCCTCCAAAATTGGAAAAATTTGGAGAGAAAATAGAGCTCACCTCCCCCTCTCTTTCTTTTCCCTTCCCTTCCTCCTTTTTCCCCTCCCCTTCCTTTCCTTCCTTCTTTGCTATCCAAACAAAGCGTTAATCCTCTTCAAGACTCCAACAATAAAATTATATCAATCTTTCGGACAATTATAAAACTTTGCCAATTTGTAAGGCCAAATCAATCTAACTTTTTTTCCCTTTTGAACAAAATTGATCAATAATTTTCTTATGAAAAGATAAAAATTTGGTAGGAGTATATATTAAGATGGAAAATTTTAACCGTTGAAATGAAAATTAAATGAGGGAAAAATCAATTTATTTGCTCCATTATCAATTACAGAGTATAATTGCAGAAATTAAAATGAAGAATAATATGGAAGGTTAGAGATTTTTGTGGAAGTTGCAAGAAAAGAGAGTAATTAGAGGGTTTTTTTTTTATAAAAAAAAAATGGAGAAACTAAAGGAAGTTAAAGATTTGTAAAATGGAAAGTTGGATCTTTTTGTTAAAAACTAGGAAGCTAATTTGACGGAGTAAACTAGGAGCATATTATTGACTGCCAATCTGCCATTAAAGATAGCTAAGGAGAAGGAAGTTTTCAGATTTGATTTTAATGCTTAAAATAAAAATAAAATAAAATAAAATAAAATAAATGGGCCTCTTTAGTTTTGGGGCCCTGTGAAGCAGGTCTGCTTGCATAAGCCCAAAATTGGCCTTGTTGACACTTGGGCTCTTCGCAAACTAGGACAAAGATCCTACTGTCTTCAGCTCTCCAACTCCTTGTTGGAACTCACAGACCAAGTTCTTATGGAACTTGCTGTCTTCAACACAGTCCAAACTAGTCTTCTTAGCTTGTCGTCCAGCTCCTATTAGGGAACTCCTTTCTGTTTTCCTGTTAGGGATCCCAATGAGAAACTCTTCTTTTATTTTCTTTATCTTTCCTTTATGTCTCCTTGGATCTTCATAGTAAGGTTACTCTTCAACTCCCTGAGTCAACTTCACCTGTTCTAATTCAATACTTACAAAAATCGCATTAGTTGAAGTTTGCCTTTCCATCATCATCAAAACTACATAAGGTTCAATAGCCGCCAATGATTTAGTAACATCAAACAAGGTCAATAACAAGTGTCAGATGGCCGATGTAAGGAGGAGGAGCAATAACGCCGAGTATGCTCAAAACATTATGTATGTCATCGGTGGGATGGTGACTACGGTTGATCAATGGGTTGAAAATAAGAAGTCTTGCGTGTATAAGCAGGTGGTGTGGCCGAAGTCTTTGGAGTTGGGATGCTCCCAAGCTGAATGCAATGAGGCAAATCGAACAAGTTTAACTGTTTGTTTTTATAGTCCTATATATAATGCCAAATTCAAGCTGCCAAACTGCCAATAATATGTACAATGCATTTGTTGACCAGCAATTATATGGCATTCTTTTATAATTTTATGCCAAATTTCATTCTTGATATGATCTATGTTTAATTTGATGTTTTTAATAGTTTTATTTGACTTTCTGCTTGATTCACCTTAGGGCTGGCAACAATGAACATTGTTTAGATAGAAAAAAAAGTTGTCTTACCATTGGTTCTTATCCTCGCTCCCTCCATTCTTTTTTTGTCGCATTTGGAATCTCTCAAGATTCTAATGGAAATAAAATCTACTCTTGTCATTTGTTAAATACGGGTCTAGGCCGTACCAGCAAATCATGAGAGAGAGTCAACTTCACAAGTCCAAAAGAGGTTCCATACCAAAACCATATGGAAATAGGAGGAGTAGCCCCTTAGCCTTATAAAGTGTTTAACTCTCTCTTCTTTTCTCAATGTGGGACACTTACATGTGTTATTTGGTAGGATATACTTTAACACTCCCCTTTACATGTAAAGTCCCTTTAACTCAAGGATCACTTGATCCAATTCAATTTGGCCCAGAATACTTAATGGCATTAAAGGCTCCCATACCGTGAGCCTGGCTTTGATACCATGTTAAATACAGGCCTAGGTCACACTCGTCACCAAGAGAGAGAATCCACTTCACAAGATCAAAGACAGTTTCATCCCAAAACCATATGGCAATGAGGGGAGTATTCTTCTAATTATATCTACGGAAAATATATCACACATATATTTGCGATATCTCATATCTCTAACACCTTCTCTCAATCGTAACGTGTAATACCCTGGAAATTTCCTCCTTTTTAAAATACTCTTTTAACTTTAATAAAACTCATTTTAGAAATAACCAAAATATTACCGCCACCGTGATAACGGCTAAGGCTATTTTCAAAGTCGCACAGCGGAAGTCTTAAACTAAAAACCAACTATTCGAAATAAAACTTGAGTTCACAACCTTAAAACATAATTTAAATAAAACATTCACAAGTTGGAACCAATTCAAACATGGCCCTTCAAAAACCAACTTAAAAAATATGTTGGGTTTTGCGGTGTCCGACACCGTGCGGAAACGTAACCCGATAACCGGATCGCATGCATAATAATTACAACATAAATAAAAGCATGAAAAATAAACATAAATATAAGAGAAAAGAGAGAAGAAAGAGAAAGAATGCTCACCCTTGTAGCGTGCTGCGCTCAACCGTTGAGCTCAGACTTGAAAGCTTCAAGTTCCGTAAGTACAAGATCCTCCAACAGCTCACACCCTTGCTACCGAACCGAACCGGTCCTTATCCCGAAGCTTAGTCGGGGCTAGACCAAAAAAAAAACTTTGAGTTATTAGAACAAAGGTTTTCTCTCTTTGGAGATCCCTTAAAGTTCACCAACTCAAGTGTGTTTTCCCTATGCCAAATGATTGGTATTTATAGGGAATAAAGCTCAAGAATTCCCATCATCTTTCAATGTGGGTAGTTGGTAAAAAGGCAAAATAGTATTTAATTTAATTCTAAAATTAAATTAAAAAGCCAAATGAATCACCAAACGACAAGTGTCACATGGAGAGCAAGGGGTTAGGTGAGGACCACAAGGGGAGGACCATCTTCCCCTTGGTCCCCCAAGCAAACCCACAAAGTGGTCCCACACACTCTACAAATCACAGTGCGCCAGCTGGCGTGGCTTGCCTTGGGCGCCAAGGCTACCTTGCTGGCTACCTGGCCCCTTGGCTGAGCTTGCCAGCTGGTCGCATGCGTTGGCAGCCGCACCAGCATGTCTTGCATCATTGCGGGTTGCTGGATGTTGTTGGGCGCTCCTACTGCAAGCCTAGCAGCTTGCATGCTGCTGCTGCTTTCTCGCGCAAGGCCTAGAGAGCATTTTCTGCTGGCCTTGCTTGCGATGCACCGGGGTTGATGCCGCTAGCTCGCCTAGCAATGCGTGGCTGGTCTTGCTGGCCTAGCCTTGCCCACAAGGCTTGCTCGGCCATGCGGTGCATGCTGAGCTTGCGGCCGAGCCTTGCCTTATGGCAAGGGCTTTGGCTAGCCGTGCTAGCCTACCTAACCCTCAATTGGCAAGCCTATTTCGAGGCTAGGATTTTTCCGTTGATGACTTGTCGTTGGTTGATTTTTCTGTCTCGTCGATCCTTAAATTTGACTCGACTTACGACGCTCAGCTTTGACGCTCCAAGCTCGGAATCCGACGTCTTTGTTCGTAAAAACTTTATTGACTCATTTAATCCTTCAGATTAATTCGTCGCTTTGGTTCGGTTTCACGATTGGGTGTGACCCAAAGGGTTCAGTCAAGATTAAGCTGTAATATTAATTATTCATTAATATTACCGATCGGAAGTGGCCTCCAGCTAGGCATTCCGATCCCTTGACCTCACTGAATGATTAGCTTTCTAATTAGTTCCAAACCCTCTATCGGAATAATACACTTGTTGAAAGGACACTATTCCTTTCATTCTCCCACTTGTCCTTCCGGACAAGTGTGCTAATTGTGTATAGTCTGTTTCCTATGTCACTTAATATCTCTTCATGGAATATAAGGTAAGATTCTTCGTCATCCTTATTACGTTCAGAAGTGTTTCTCGATTTCCGAGTTTGACTGTCAATAAGAAGATGATTTCTAAAATCCATCTGAGCACGACCATGCATTTTCACAGTCTCCCTCTTTGAGAGGCCTTGTGAACAACAAATTAAAGACATGTTCCCTACTGTTAATAGGGGGACAATCCCAATCTTGCATTTTCAGCATCCCTTACTAAGAGGCCCTAGCCGCCCAACTGTTGCCTTTAAAATCCCCTTGTACGGCAGACGTTTGACAACATCAAAGCGGACTAGTACTCAAACAAGAGAACTAACAATACTCATGGTCGAGGAAAGATGTTCCGATAGCCATAATGAGTAATACACTTATGACGATTGTTAAATCTCTTAAAGTATTCTCATAGGTCGATTCGGTATAGTTCCAAATTGATACATGCGCAAATGATTTATGACAAGATTTGTCCTTGTAACACAGGAAACGGTGCTATAAATCATACTACACACTAATCTCATCCGGTCATTAGTCATCCAACTTTCAAATGACCTCGATGGGGATGACATTAAGGAGTTATAAGCTAAAAAATGCAAGTAAATTGCTACCTCTAAGGCCTAAAACTACTTATATGCTAAAAGTTGTTATGAGCGACAAAAGTTTCAAATTAAATGGACTAATTCCAATTGATTAGAAACTAATTCCAATTTAAAAGAATGGAAATTTTCCAATTTAAGAAGTATATTTTAGAAATTGATTTAGCATAATAATACTTCTTGGACATACGATGTCATGTTTAGTTCTCTCATTAAGAATGTGGTTGAACTAAAAGAAGAAGTATGGCTAAGGGAGAAATAAATCTACAAGTTTAGAAGCAAATGATGCTACTTTACAAGTAGAATCTACAAATTTAGAAGCAAAAGTTATAACTTTAAAAGTAGAACTCGCATTTCACCTTACCTAGTAATTGGCTAGAATTAAATAAATGTTATTTATTCTTGTCATTGTCAAAACAACATTCAATGTTTTTTTTAATGACTAAGTGATAACTTGTTATTTGGCATGATTTTAGGGTACGTTTGAACCTCGTTTTCGTTATTAATCGACATCAAAGTTCATTATTTATCCTATTTTTATGCAAATTTTGTACCATCCATGCTTCACGGGTTGTTTGTATTTTTTATGTAATGTAGCTATTTTTAGCACTATGGATGTGATCAAACATGAGTGAACAAGGATTGGAGCAAGCTTGGTTGATAGAACCATGGAGGAAGAAGGAGGAGTGCCTTAAAAGGATATGAAAAGCTTTTGGAGAGTCTTGTAAGGTCGTTTGCGTAAGCATCAACTTAAACTGACCATATCTTTTGATCTACTCAACCTTTTAAAGCGATTCAAACTGGAGATTAAAGTTCGTCTCAAGAGCTTTCTAACGACTGGTCACAAGTCCGTTTCCGGCTAGAAACGAAGACGTTATAGCCTCCCAAAGTTAAGCTGTCTAGGCAGGGCATTCTGCATGGATGTGCAAGATGATGGCACGCTTGTGCAAGGCTGCACGTCCGTGCCAAAATCTGCACGTCCGTGCAGACCTGCTCGATTCTTGGCAGTAGCTTCTACCTCCTTTCTGACCCTTTTGCACGTCCGTGCTGAGCCTTGCACGTTTGTGCCAAATCTGGCACGTCCGTGCAGACCTGCAGTCGAACTCTTTCCTCGGTTTTTCCGTCCTTTTTATTTGGGGGTCTTATAAATACCCCCCTTGAGCTCATTTGTACAGACTAGAAAGGTTTTTAGAGCTTTCCCTTAGTTTTGTAATCCTAGAACA
The DNA here is from genome assembly GCF_001683475.1 of Chenopodium quinoa. NCBI lineage: Eukaryota > Viridiplantae > Streptophyta > Magnoliopsida > Caryophyllales > Amaranthaceae > Chenopodium > Chenopodium quinoa. Next base: position 432,596 of record NW_018743616.1, read on the forward strand.
TTAAATTCTCAAATCATTAGCTAGATTCTAATTATTAGCTTGGAAATATTCAATTTCAACCATTGTAGAAGACAAGTTCCACCATTGTTGCTCACTTTGAAGCTTCATAGTAACTATTTCTTACTCTTCTCTTCCATTACTCTCTATTTTGTTGTTAATTAATTGCTTAATTCTTGCTTGCTTAGATTGTTAATTAGCTTAATCCTTAGTTTGAACTTGTTCATGAATTGCTTAAAATCTCTAATTGCCTTAACCTCCATGGATTGTGAGTAGTCTAATTTCTAGGGTTTGGGTAAAACCCTCAATGTAGTCACTAATAAATAGTTGCATGTGCTAATTTGGTTGTTGTGGGATGCTAATTAGTTGAGCTTAATTGGTTTAATTGCTTAGTTCTTGTATATGGCCATTGCTAGAACTATTTATCCAAGCTTTCTCAACGAAGGATCGAGAGATGAACTTGAGTTAGCTCCCTTATGCTTGATTGACCCGAAATGCCATGAGAATAGGAATTTCCGGTTAAGGGAATGTTTATGTCATCGTGATTATGCTTTAACACTTGTTTTATGCTTTGTAACCACGAGAGTAGGTTGTATTCATGATTCAAGTAATCCCTCTAGCTTGAGAGAGTAGTTGGGTGCCTTAGATGACTTCCCCTAATTTTCCCATTAATTTACCTTGATTGTTGCATGCTAATTGTGATTTGTGATGAAGCTGAGTGGTATAACCCGAGCCCTAGATTCCTCTAAATATTGTTAATTTCCTCTTAGTTTTAGTTGAATTGAATTAGTAGAAGTTACTCAAAACCAACCCAATTTCGACGTCATTTAGCTTATTTAAATGGTAGTACTCGGTGGTTGATTCATCGCCTCTCTTGGGTTCGACCCTTTCTTACCCTTGCTATTAATTAGTGAGACCAAGATAGGAATCTATATTTTGGTAGGCTCGACGACGGCCTACCAAATTTTGGCGCCGTTGTCGGGGAGGCAAAGTTACATTGAACGTATTATTGTTGAATGAGACTAAATGTGTGTATATGTATAGTAGTTTCTTACCTTAATTTTTGTTTATTTGTGTTTAACTTGTGATAGTCATTGCTAACGTTTTTCTTAGCTTTGTTTGACTTTGCATGACACGAAAGAGTAAGCAATCATCGCTTATTCCCGTTGATCCAGAGCTAAATAGGACTTTGAGAAACATGAGGAGACTTTTGCACGACACACCCGAGTTCTCCATTGTATATTCGATTTCCGATCTGGAAGAGGTTTTTGAAACCAACGAAGAAGATAACATGGGAGAGTTGGAGAATCCTCCTCAACCATTGTTATGAGACTATGACCACCCCAATGCATTCCAACTTCGAAGTGGCATACGTCTTCCCACCACAAATGCAAACAACTTTGAACTTTCACCTCAACTCATCTGTATGATTCAAAGCGATCAATTCGGAGGTAGTCCTCATGAGTGTCCTTTTGCTCATTTGGACAACTTTCTTGAGTTGTGTACAACCATCAAGCAAAACAACATTTCGGAAGAGTTCATCCGTATGCACATGCTTCAATTCTCCCTCCGTGATAAAGCAAAGCATTGGTTGAGAACGGTTGAAGAGGGAACATTGAGTACATGGGACGAAGTCACTAGAGCCTTTCTTGGAAAGTATTGTCCTCCGGAAAAGACCGCCGAATTAAGAAGAAAGATCACCAATTTCAATCAAGATTGATGAAACATTGAGTGAAGCTTGGGAGCGTTTCAAAGATTACACAAGGAAATGCCCCCACCATGGCTTTACATCATGGATCATTATACAAAGCTTCTAAGACGGTCTTACTCCTATTTCAAGGGCCAACCTTGATTCCATGGCCGGTGGTAGCCTCAAAAAGCTATTGGTGGATGATGCATATAAGATGATTGAAGAAGTGGCCAAGCATTATGCATATGGAGGTGATCGAAGGCAACCTCAAACAAAGAAGGGCGGAATTCATGATCTTAGTGCAATAGATCTTATTGCATCAAAGTTTGATATTCTAGCTCACAAGCTAGATCAAGCCACCCTCACACCCTCAAGCTCTTCCTCACAAGTCATGTCTTGTGAGACTTGTGGAGGAAATGATCACTTGTCCTCTTATTGCAACTCAACAAATCAAGAGCAAGTGGCGGCAATTGGGCAAAGAAATGAGCAATACTCCCAATTCTACAATCAAGGTTGGAAACCCCAACAAAACACGGGATGGAAGCAACACAACCAAGGCCCCCCACAAAACGACTACAACCAAAACCAAAACGAACCTCAAAACCACTACAACCAATCCCATTCTCAAAATCAACAAGCTCCATACCGCCACCCTAACCGAAGGGATCAAAACCATCAAAGATCACAATATAACCAACCCACTCCTCCTCCTCCACATCCTCAAAAGACTAGCCTTGATTCCGTTCTAAACTTTCATGACACAACAAATAAGGAGCAATGCGGATATGAATGCAAACATCCAACAACTTCAAGCGCACAACAAGATAATGGAGAGCCAATTGGCTCAAATTGCACAACAAGTTGGAAGTTCATCCTCCAATCCTAGTGGTCACTTTCCAAGCTCAACGGTAGTGAACCCAAAGGAGCAAGATAAGGCTATTACTTTGAGATCGGGAATAGGTTATGAGGGCCCGGTTATGAGTGAAGAGGAGCCACAAAAGAGAGATAAGGGAGTTGTGGTGAAAAATGAGGATGATTTTGAAAATGAAGTAGTTGAAGTCGAGAGGAAAGAGCAACAAAAGAGTGATGAGGGAGCCACAAAAAAAGATGAGGGAGATGAAGAAAGAATAGAAAAGCCCCCTATGAGATTATATAAGCCCCCCATTCCGTTTCCTCAGAATTGTAGAGAAAAAGTTGAATGAGAAGTTTTCAAAATTTCTTGAAGTCATGAGATGACTTTAAGTGAACATCCCCTTTCTTCATGCTATGTCACAAATGCCTACCTATGCAAAATTTTTGAAGGATCTTCTATCCAACAAGAGTAGGCTTGAAGAGAGTGCAACCATCTCCCTTCCTAAGGAGGTGAGTGCAATCATTCAAAACAAGCTTCCCCAAAAGCTTGGTGACCCCGGTAGCTATGCAATAACGGTGAAGATTGGAGATTTGGAAGCTATGGATGCTTTATGTGCATTGATTATCGAAAATAAAATAAATCCACCCGGAAAGACCACTTCCCACTCCCCTTCATTGATCAAATATTGGAAAGACTAGCATCACATAGTCATTATTGCTTCTTGGATGGATACTTGGGATTCTTTCAAATCTCAATCCAACCCGAGGATCAAGAAAAGACTACATTCACATGTCCTTTTGGAACTTTTGCATATCGAAGAATGCCATTTGGACTTTGTAATGCACCTTCCACATTTCAAAGGTGTATGATGTCTATTTTTTCCGACATGCTTGAATCATCAATTGTGGTATTCATGGATGACTTTTCTGTTTTTGGTTCATCTTTTGACACTTGTCTTTCAAATTTGATTAAAGTGTTAAAAAGATGTCAAGAGGTGAACTTAGTTTTGAATTGGGAGAAATGTCATTTCATGGTAGAGGAGGGCATTGTTCTTGGTCATTTGATTTCTAGTAGGGGCATGGAGGTAGATCGTGCCAAGATTGAGGTAATTGAGCACCTCCCACCCCCTACAAATGTGAAGGGGATAAGGAGCTTTCTTGGACATGCGGGTTTTTACCGCCGGTTCATAAAGGATTTTTCAAAAATCGCAAAGCCGCTCACTCAATTGTTGGTAAAAGATGCCCCTTTTGTGTTTACTAATGATTGTTTGCTAGCATTTTATAGGTTGAAGGAGGCCTTGATTTCGGCTCCTATCATTCAACCCCCTAATTGGGAGCTTCCTTTTGAGCTTATGTGTGATGCTTCGGATTTTGCCATTGGGTTTGTTCTTGGACAAAGGAAGGACAAGAAGCTCCATGCTATCTATTATACTAGCAAAACATTGGATGAGGCACAAAGAAATTACACAACCACGGAAAAGGAGTTTCTACCAATTGTTCATGCAATTGAGAAGTTTAGGTCCTACTTGTTGGGCTCTAAGGTCATAGTCTTCACCGACCATGCGACGAAGTACCTCTTGTCCAAGAAGGAACCTAAGCCAAGATTGATTCGGTGGGTCTTGCTCTTGCAAGATTATGATATCGAGATTAGAGACAAAAAGAGTGCCGAAAATGTGGTGGTCGATCATCTTTCTCGGTTGCCTATCTTCGTGGGTGATCTTGATAACTTGCCAATTGATGATTCATTTTCGGATGATCGACTATTTGCTATCCTTCAAGCATCGGCACCATGGTTTGCGGACATTCCAAACTATTTTTCTTGCTCTATTCTTCCTCCCGACCTCACCTATCAACAAAAAAGGAAGTTTCTTCATGATGTTCGCCAATACTTTTGGGACGACCCCTTGCTCTTTAAACAAGGTGTTGATGGCCTTTTTAGAAGGTGTGTCCCGGATGATGATATTGAAGATGTTATCACAATGTGTCACTCTTCACCTTGTGGAGGACATATGAGTGCTAACAAAACCTTGGCGAAAATCTTGCAATGTGGTTTCTATTGGCCTTCAATGTTCAAAGATGTGTGGGGTGTAGTGAAAGCTTGTGACCGGTGTCAAAGAACCGGTAATATTTCAAGAAGAAGTGAAATTCCGTTGAACAACATTCTTGAGTTGGAAAATTTGATGTATGGGGCATAGATTTTATGGGGCCTTTTCCGACCTCTTTTGGAAATAAATTCATTCTTGTGGCCGTCGATTATGTGTCAAAGTGGGTAGAAGCGGTTGCATCTCCTACTAATGATGCTAAGGTGGTGGTCAAACTCTTTAAGAAGGTCATTTTTCCAAGGTTCGGGGTGCCACGTGCCGTTATTAGTGATGGAGGTTCGCATTTTTCAAAGCGGTCCTTCCAAGCTCTCCTTGAGAAGTACGGTGTGAGGCACAAGGTGTCGTTGGCTTACCACCCACAAACAAGTGGTCAAGCCGAGATTTCAAACCGAGAGATAAAGGTGATCTTAAAGAAGACGGTGGATAGGTCTAGAAAGGATTGGTCTATGAAGCTAGATGATGCTCTATGGGCCTACCGCACTGCATTCAAGACTCCCATTGGCACCACCCCTTACAAGCTTGTATATGGGAAATCATGCCATTTACCAGTAGAACTTGAGCATCGTGCTCATTAGGCTATTAAAACATTGAACTTTGACCTTCAAAGTGCCGGTGAAAAGAGGTTGCTTGACCTCCATGCCTTGGAAGAGCTAAGATTGGATGCTTATGAGTGCACGGATCTACAAGGAAAAGTCCAAGGCTTGGCATGACAAGCATATCAACAAAAGAGAGTTCAAGGAAGGTGACAAGGTCTTACTATTCAATTCCCGGTTGAAGTTGTTTCCGGGTAAGCTAAAATCAAGATGGAGTGGACCTTTTACCGTCAAGAAGGTGTTTCCATATGGTGCAATCGAAATTTCAAAGGAAAATGGTGAACCGTTCAAAGTAAATGGCCAAAGGCTAAAGGCGTACTTTGACGGTTTTGTGAATGAAGAAGTCAAAGTTGTTAACCTTGATGAGTTCGATGTTCCTCACTAACATTTGATCCCGCAATGTCGTTAAGCTAGTGACATTAAAGAAGCGCTTCCGGGAGGCAACCCGAGTTCCTCACTTTCTCTCATAAACTATTATTTCATTTGTTTTATTTTATTATTCCTAACCTCTTTTTTTTAATATCTTTTGTAGGAATTTGTTGAAAAGAGGAGTAATATATATATATATAAACAAGAGAAATCGTGCACCATCAGGTATGCACGGACGTGCAGAACATCGCACGTCCGTGCAGAACATCGCACGTCCGTGCAGATGAGGGCAGAAGAAAACAGAAGATGGACGTCCGTGCAGATGAGGGCAGAAGCAAACACACCGCACGTCCGTGCAGATGCAATCTGAACAGCAGCAGCGATTTTTCATAGTTAAAAAAAAAATTTAAATAAAAAAAATAAAGGGGGTAAACTTACAGTAAACCCACAAATCTCACTCCTCTTTCTCACTCAACCTCTCCTTCAACCTCCATACATACTCCATACTACTACTATTTCTCCATACCTTATTCCCATCCTTCAAACTCCATTTTTCACTCAAATCCCTACTCTAAACTTTAATTTTCACTTATCTTTCAACATTCTTCACAAATTACTACCCATTTTCACCATCAAAACCCCAAAATACCAAAATTTTCTCAAACCCTAAATTTCAAAATTGATTTGGGGGTTTCTTGAATTTTGATTTTTTTAAGCAAATTGGGTGAACAAGTGCCTTCAATCAACAACAAGGAGTACTAGAAAGGTTCATTTGCAGGTTCTACACCCACAACATTCTCGGTATAACCTTTCTAATCTCAAGCTCTTCCTATATAATTTAAGTGCTTGTTGGTTGAAATTTTGAGTAGTAATAGTTGAAATTGTTGACATTTTGTTGAGTATATGTGATTATTGTTAGTTTAGTAGAATAAAAAAAAATTTGGGTGAATTGTGAGCATTGAAATTTTTGTTGGTGATAGGTTCTTGTGAGTATGGATGCTTTTGGTGTTGGATTATTTGAATTGTTGTTGGTAAATTGTGAGCATTGATAATTTTGGTGTTGGATTGTTTGAATTGATAATATCATTGTTGGTTAGGTGGAAGACTTAGAGCCTTGTGTGTTTCAAATCCTAGTTTATTAGGTGTTGTGCTTGCTTGAAGTGTTCTTGAAAATTTTTGATCATGTCAAGAAGAAACCAACAAAGAAACACCTCCTCCGCTAGGCTTAGAAACCCTCCACCTCCACAAACCTTCGAACCACCGCAAGTGGACACCTTAGGTATTGTCTTTAATAATTCGGATTTCATGAACAACTACCTAAGAATTAGTAGGAGAAGAATTTGGCCAACGAAATTTTACATCCATGAGGTAGCCGAAGCCTTAGGTGTAGAGAATGATGTTAGACAACTTTTTTTTTCAAACCGGTGTCCCAAATTGGTTAGAAATGCATGCTAACACCTACAAACGGCTTACCTTAGAATTCCTCTCCTCACTATATGTCCACCGAGATAACCGCAACAACCCCTGTTACTTGACCTTCCAATTGATGAACACCCATCACAAGATGACCATAGAACAAGTAAACCAAGCATTTAGGTGGCCAACGGATGGAAAATTCGGACCTAAGGATAAGCCTTCCCGAAAGCATAACCCGGGATCTTTTTGGAGAAAAATCACCGGCCTATTTACTAGAGATCCTAGGACCGACAAGGCCACGGCCATAGTACACCCCGCCTTTAGACTATCCCAGCGCCTAATAGATAATACTATTTTTGCTAGGGGAGATAGTTCGGGTGTAGTTTCTAACCGTGAGTTGCTTTTTCTTTGGCACTTGTGTGAGGGTGACGAAAAGTTGAATTTAGGGGCTTGGCTTGTAGACCACCTAGATGACATATCCTCGGGGAGTGGATTGATAACAATTGGGGGGATGATCAATATTATTGCTGCTTTTCTTGATCTTAATTTTGCAGATTTGGAGATCATTCCCGGACCAAAGACGCTTGACATCCGCTCCCTCAAGGCTATGCATTGGTTGGAGGAAGATGAAGGGGGTAGGACCTACACATGGATGGTACGTAAGTAGGCGCCCCTATGCAACTTTTCCAAATCCGGAATCCACGGTTATTTACGACCCCGAGAATTGGGTCTTTGAGTCGGATTTTGAGTGGATTCCGGGTGGAGAAGATGACCAAGCCCAAGGCGGTGAGGAACAACATCAACAACAACAACATCATCAACAATTCAACAACAACAACGTCATCAACATTTTCATCAACAACACGAGTTCCAACAAGGGCACCAAGAGAGGTACCAAGATCAAGGTGTGGGTGAAAACAACCCATACCTCACTTTTGAGCTGCAAGTCGCCAACATGAATGCGAATTTTGCCCGTATGACCACCGAATTTGAGACCTTAAGGAAGTCAAACGAAGACATGAGGACTTCTTTTGACAATATGAGAACAAGTTTTGAGAGTCTCAGATCGGAGTTGGGCGATTTTCGCAATGTGTACCGGCATCTCTACCCCGGGGGCTCAAGCTCCCAAGGGGGCCCGAGCCAAAAGTTAGTTCCTTCCTCCCCTTCTCCTTGTGCTTGTATTGCTTTAACATTGGGGACAATGTTCATGATAGCTTGGGGGGAGTGTTTTCTCATGTGTCATTGGTTCATGTTGTGTTCTCTTGTTAGTCTAATGTTGATTTTGCATGATTGTTGTTCCCTTTTCCCTAACATCCAAATCCCTTGAATCTAAATCTCTTATCTTGTAAATACCTCTCTTATCTCCTTATTTAGATGTATAGTTATTTTTATTTTTGTGTTTAAATTAGCCTAATGCGGTAAATGTCCTTCTAAAAAAAATAAAAAATAAAATAAAAAAATAAAAAATAAAAAAAATGAAAAAATGCCCAAGGATGAGACTCAAATGACGGTGCTAATATGTTTTGCTTGCTTGACTCTTGAGTGATGAGTAAAAGTTCTTTTAGAAGAGTGTGTGCAAGAGTTGGGGTCATTTAGAGGTCTATTAATCCTGGTTGCATTAGTGTATATGACATGAAAACCGATGAATGTTCAATTGCACGTCTAGCATAGGATATTGTCAAATTTTCCCAAAGTAGGATATGTTTGAATCAAATTGCGGTCCCTTGTGCCTTTAATGCGCCTCCTCTCCTCCCCAAAAGGAAACTCTATTAGGGAATTAGCTCTACTTGTAATATGTGTAATAAGTGGCATAATAAGACACACGTTTCGAATAAAGAAAGAGTTGCTCACAATTAAAAGAGGCGAGGGCAATGATGTTGGAAAAAAAAATAGAAAAGAAGGGAGAACAAAAACTCCCCCAAAATTCTCAAAATTTTGATTTTATTTTCTTTAGAGGTCAACTTGTGGATGCCTCCCACACATTGTCTAATATGTTGTTTATTGTTTCTAGTGAAATTCCCGAGTTAGAGTGTAATTAAGGGGCCTTGGGTGTGCATTTTGGGAGGTGGACTAGCATTTTAGATTTTATAACCGAAAGAGGGCTCGTTACAACTTTGGAATATCTAGATGTGCTCTAATAAACTAGTAAAAGGTCTAAAGAAGTATCCTAGTGCAACCTTGCTTAGCTCTCCTCTCTACCCCCAACTCATGTGTACATTGGTATGATTGGTAATTTTTGAAAGTTATTCACTTGTCTTGCTTGTGTCTCATATCGCGATGAGTTGACTTGGGCGGAAAATTAAAATTGTGTGATTTTTGACGATGTGTTGTGGATTGTGTGAGTTGTGAGGTAAGCTCATTGGAAACCCTCACGAGAGAAAAACTCGTCCTCTAGGGCGACTTAGAGGTTTAAATTGCTTCTCACTTGCGCTAAAAGTGATTGTGGTTGCTACCATGCGGATTAATGTGTATGTGCATTTTCTTTGTTGCCCCTCCTTGTTTTGATTCCAGCAAGTTATTCCCCTTCTTGGGTTTGACATTATTGTTTTTCTCGAGGACAAGCAAAATCTTAGCTTGGAGGGATTTGATAACTTGTTATTTGGCATGATTTTAGGGTACTTTTGAACCTCGTTTTCGTTATTAATCGGCATCAAATTTCATTATTTATCCTATTTTTATGCAAATTTTGTACCATCCATGCTTCACGGATTGTTTGTATTTTTGATGTAATGTAGCTATTTTTAGCACTATGGATGTGATCAAACATGAGTGAGCAAGGATTGGAGCAAGCTTGGTTGATAGAGCCATGGAGTAAGAAGGAGGAGTGCCTTAAAAGGATATGAAAAGCTTTTGGAGAGTCTTGAAAGGTTGTTTGCGTAAACGTCAACTTCAACTGACCATATCTTTTGATCTACTCAACCTTTTAAAGCGATTCAAATTGGAAATTAAAGTTCGTCTCAAGAGCTTTCCAACGATTGGTCACCAAGTCCATTTCCGGCAAGAAAAGAAGAAGTTACAGCCTCCCAAAGTTAAGCTGTCTAGGCAGGGCATTCTGCATGGACGTGCAAGATGATGGCACGCCTGTGCAAGGCTGCACGTCCGTGCCAAAATCTGCACGTCCGTGCAGACCTGCTCGATTCTTGGCAGTACCCCTTTTGCACGTTCGTGCCAAATCTGGCACGTCCGTGCTGAGCCTTGCACGTTCGTGCCAAATCTGGCACGTCCGTGCAGACCTGCAGTCGAACTCTTTCCTCGGTTTTTCCGTCCTTTTTATTTGGGGGTCTTATAAATACCCCCCTTGAGCTCATTTGTACGGGCTAGAAAGGCTTTTAGAGATTTCTCTTAGTTTTGTAATCCTAGAACATTAAATTCTCAAACCATTAGCTAGATTCTAATTATTAGCTTGGAAATATTCAACTTCAACCATTGTAGAAGACAAATTCCACCATTGTTGCTCACTTTGAAGCTTCATAGTAACTATTTCTTACTCTTCTCTTCCATTACTCTTTATTTTGTTGTTAATTACTTGCTTAATTCTTGCATGCTTAGATTGTTAATTAGCTTAATCCTTAGTTTGAACTTGTTCATGAATTGCTTGAAATCTCTAATTGCCTTAACCTCCATGGATTGTGAGTAGTCTAATTTCTAGGGTTTGGGTAAAACCCTCAATGTAGTCACTAATAAATAGTTGCATGTGCTAATTTGGTTGTTGTGGGATGCTAATTAGTTGAGCTTAACTGGTTTAATTGCTTAGTTCTTGTATATGGCCATTGCTAGAACTATTTATCCAAGCTTTCTCAACGAAGGATCGAGAGATGAACTTGAGTTAGCTCCCTTATGCTTGATTGACCCGAAATGCCATGAGAATAGGAATTTCCGGTTAAGGGAATGTTTATGTCATCGTGATTATGCTTTAACACTTGTTTTATGCTTTGTAACCACGAGAGTAGGTTGTATTCATGATTCAAGTAATCCCTCTAGCTTGAGAGAGTAGTTGGGTGCCTTAGATGACTTCCCCTAATTTTCCCATTAATTTACCTTGATTGTTGCATGCTAATTGTGATTTGTGATGAAGCTGAGTGGTATAACCCGAGCCCTAGATTCCTCTAAATATTGTTAATTTCCTCTTAGTTTTAGTTGAATTGAATTAGTAGAAGTTACTCAAAACCAACCCAATTTCGACGTCATTTAGCTTATTTAAATGGTAGTACTCGGTGGTTGATTCATCGCCTCTCTTGGGTTCGACCCTTTCTTACCCTTGCTATTAATTAGTGAGACCAAGATAGGAATCTATATTTTGGTAGGCTCGACGACGGCCTACCACTAAGCATTGATGATTCAAAAAACATGGAGTAAATGTTATTCTATGCTTTATTGAGTCAGAATGTGTTTTGGAATAGCTAAATAGGTTAAGAATTCTATATGGTAGATATAGATAAAGCAGTTCTATATATATAAATTGTCTCTAAAACGTAAATTTATTAAAATTAAAATGAACATTGCATACGGAAGATCCAAAGGGATGGACTTTCAATATCATTAGATTATGAATCTATTGATATATGTAAACATCAATCTAATTTGAAATTTTGACAAAGTCATCCTTTAGAGAAATGATGACGTGAACTCAAGGTCAAATACATATCGATGTAAGAAAACCTAAGGTTTTGTAATTAGAGATGGACAATGAAACTTCATTTGTGATAATATCACTTGTGCTTAGTTGAAGCATAAGTGTGAGAGTTTTGAAAAGTTCAAAAGTCCAGTATGAAGTTCAGAATCAACTTCATAAAATAATAAATACATTACAAAATGATTGTAATGGTGAAAGTTTGAGTCAAGACATTCACTTGGCAGTATATATTCAAAGTATGAGAATTTAAGCCAAGACCTTGATAAACATCCAAGAGTTGTGAAATCATTTTACAACAAACTCCGAAAGAAAACCTTGTGAAGTGTCTATGGAAGAAGCTATCAATGTATATGAGATATATTTTGATAGTGGATGAAAATTACCTATCTTCCAACCATTATTCAAGGGATATACTTTTAAAATGAGCTATAATACTAAACAAAACTACTTACGTCAAATCAAAATATAGCAAAGGCTTCATATGTGATATGGATAAGAAAAGTTCTTATAAAGTCTTTCTACAAAGCAAAGAATAAAAGTTGTATTAAATCATTTACTGGACGTTTGATTCCTATACAAAGCACGGGGTACTACTACACAAGTCATACTCACTACTAGAAAACAGGCCATTTCCGACAGAAAAATTCCGTCGGAAACACCGTGAATTCTGTCGGAAAACCCGTTTTCGACGGAATTTCCGTCGGAACCAGTTGTCGAAAAACCTTTTGTAGGAAAAACGACCTTTTTCGATGGAAATTCTGTCGAAATTGTTTCGTTGGAAGAGGAATTCCGGCAGCGGAAAAGTCAGTCTGAAATTTCCAACGGAAACTGTTCCGCTGGAAAATTCCGACGGAATTTCCGTCGGAAAAATCAATAATAAAAAAAAAAAAACCATCCCACCACCCCTACCACCAGCCCACACCAGCCCCACCAACCTGAACCCACCCACCAGACCCACCTTACCTGAACCCACCACCAGCCTTAGCCACCTCCAACCCACCCATACCACCCCACCCAAACCCTAACCCACAAGACCACCACAACTAACCCCATCTCCACCCACCAACTGTACCCACCCACCACCACCCCACCTAACGCCATACCCACCCACCCTGTCTAATACTATGAACCCGTCTACCTTCACCACCACCCACAATATAAAAAAAATAATAATAAAAAAAACAGAAAAATAAATCCGAAAAAAATGAGAAATTAAAAACAGAAAAAAAATCTAAACATCTACCTTGAACCTGTCTACCTTGACAACCACCCACACACCACCACCCTCTACCACCATCCACAATTAAAATAAAAAATAAAAAATCCGAAAAAGTAAGAAACAAAAAACAGAAAAAAAATCTAAATAATTTTTTTTGCAAACTAGATCTAAAAACAGAAAAAATTCAAACCAAATTAATAGAAAAAACGTCGAATTTGGGCTTTAAAGGTCAAATTCGACCATGAAAACTCTAGATCTCGAGGTTTCATGGTCGAATTTGACATGAAAAACCTTTACTTTGTTCAAAAAATTAAAACCCACAAACATATATGTTGATTATACTAATGATGAGGCTGATTCTCTCAAAAAATTAAAGAAATTAAAACCTTACTTTGTTCATGGACGAGAGGAAGAAGAAGAGGAAAAGAGAACAACGAGAAGGAGAAGGAGGCGAGAAAGACGAGAGAAGAAGGAGGGGAAAGAAGATGAGAGAAGAAGGAGGTGAGAAAAAAGGATGGGAAAGAAGATGAGAGAAGGAGGCGAGAAAGACGAGATATAAGAGGAAAGAGAAGGGGAAAGAGAAGAGAGAGGAGAAGAGGAGAGAGAAAGAGATTCAGAGAAACTGAGAAAGAAAAGGGGAAGGAGAGGAGAGAGAAAGAGAGGGCTGAAAAAATAAGGGGAAAGAGGCAGAAAGAATAAGGAGGGGAAAGGGGATCAATAGGGTTAAAGGGGTTTATTTTTTTTTTTAAATAATATTCCGACGGAATTTTCCGTCGGAAATTTCTAACAGACTATAAATCCGTCGGAAATTGTAAATTACGACAAAAAAATCCGTCGGAAAGCACATATATTCTGACGGATTTTAATTCCGTCGGAAATTTCCGACGGAATGGTTGAATTCGTCGGAAATATATGACGGAACATTAATCCGTCGGAAATTTCGCTTTTTCCAACGGATTTTCGGGTCCGTCGAAACCAGTCTGTCGGAATTTGCCTATTTTATAGTAGTGACTTAGCCCAAAATGTTTGTTGCTCATGTAAATGCCCTTCTATAAAAGATGTCATTTCCAAATGGTCAAGCGGGAGTAGTGTAAATCTCAAAAGATTTTCGGGAAAAGCAACAAACAAACATGATTCAAACCATGATTGGTTTACCCCAAGATAATGTGCCTCTTCAAGAAGGCAAGTGGGAGTATATGAATCTCGAAAGAGTTTGAGAGCCTCGAAGAAGTTCGAGATAAGTTAGTTCGAGAATCTTGAAAAAATTCGAGAAATAATCGAATAAAGGCAACAATATGAGCATGAATCACCTCATGTTATAAATGACAACGCGTGGTCTCATTAAATGTAATGGGAATAACCATGTGTCGAAGGTAGTACATTCCAAGTGCACACCCTCTATTGTCGTTTCTCATTGAAAATTAAACAAAGTTGTTGTATAAGTTTCAATTGTTGCATAAAAACCCACAATGATGACTAGCATGTGTGAAACTTAGTCAAAGAAATATGATTTCACATTGACTATGAGTTCTAAAATGTTGATTTTGGAACATAATGATTATTCAAGTAATAAAGATGATTTGACAAGTTATAACTTCAAGTGGTTTAAAACCATGGAAATCTGAAATAGATTCTAAGTCTGTAAACAAGTGTGTGACACTTGATTAATTTGTCTAATTGGGTAAGACCCATTATAAGAAAAACAGACAAGAAAGAAAAGTGTTTTCTAATTAAGCAAAGACTAGTTGTTATAGGATTCAATGAATTCATAGTATGACTATGATGAAACCTTTACATTAGTCATATTGCCAAGATCTATTAAAGATATTTTAGTGATTTCTACCTTATGAGATTTGGTAGATGGATTTCAAAACGCTTTCTTGAAATTGTTCATGAAAGAAGATTTGTATATGATACAATCAGAATGATTTTGAAAATCCAATAATCCTAAGGATGCATAAAAGATCCATTAATGGATTGAAGTAAGCATCATGGAGTTAGTGTTCTTAATTTTGTGAGTTAATCAAATTTTTTGATGTTCTCATAAAATAAAGAAAAGGTCTTGTGTATGCAAGATGTTTAGTTGGAGCTATATAGTCTTCTTAGTCTAGTAAAAAGAGCGATATTCCATGCTTGAAGGGTTAAGTAATGGCTAATGCATTTGTATGAAAAAACATGAAAAGAAAGATGAGTACGTTTGGAATCAAGATCCATAGAGATAGGTCTTGAAGGATTTTTGAGCTTAGTTAATATTGATAAGATTCTTATGAGGTTCAACATTATATTGAAAGGAGTTTCAATCCCATATAACATGGCACATTACTTAACAAGATCCAATGCTTTGAGAAAGTTTGATGGAATTAAGGCTTTGAGTGATGCTCCTTGTGCATTTTACAAAGGATGCATCATGCATGTCATGGACTATACTCGTCTATTTGATTCACATGTTTTAAGAACAAGTGGTGATAGATTTCTATCGAAAAACCAATACAATTTAGAAATTCCTAAATTCCTTGCGGAAGGATGAAGGAAGATTCTTAGTGTATGGAGATGAATATTATTATAAATTATAGAAGTTGCAGAATTCATGTTTATGAGAATGTCCCATGAATTGTATCAACTAAACTATATCAATAGCATAAAGACACAAAAGACTTATTTGAAATTAACATGATGGTGGATTGTTTTGATTGTGTGCTAGGGAGTCACAGTTGCAAAATCATCAGTGTGCTTATCAATTGAAACAAAGTTTTAATCTTATTTAATCATGGTTTAGTATTAAATAAAATGTCCAAAATGAATTGATGGGATCATTAAATACGTGATTTGGTGAATGAAACCCCACAGGTGAACTAAATTCATAAATTATTTAAGTTCCTAGTTCGAAAACATTTAAATTGGACATAAATTATTTCAATTAATGGACTAGCATGTAAGATTGACAGGATAGCGTAGTTTCATGGGCTATAGGGGCATAGAGATGCTTGGTCAATCACATGGGTATACATGAATGATGCATGATCGAACTATTGACCTACTTTGAAATTCAAGTATAGAGCTTCTAGATATATTAGTGGGTTCCTTGACATGAGTGGAACAGTGATTTCATTCAATGATTGATTTAACTGCGGTACACCCAAACTTCATTCCGTAAAAGGGGACTATAAAAGGTGTTTCCTAGTTACTTCAAAAGTTAAGTAGGAACTTTGGTTGCCACAAGATTGGATTGAGTCTACCTATCTAATTAGGAATGTGTCATGGCCCCTTGAGGAGGGAGAATTCAAAAAATGCATAGCCGTGCTTAAATGGATTACATAGTAATCATTTGTTTTGAAATTCTAACTCAGATCTCAAGAAATGATTTGTAGATTAATATGATCACGACATGAGATGCAATCATATCATCAAATCGACACATATTGACTTAAGGAATTTGAATATTGCACACTTGTCTTAGACAAGTGGGAGATTGAAGGATTTATGCCTTCGTCAAGTGCAATTACTAGATATATCAAGGATCATTATTATGGAGATAATTAGTTCATTCTTTTGGGTTGTCATTGTCTATTGCTAGATATGATAAATGATCTTTGGGCTAGTAAAATAGTCTAAATCCAAATAGAATGGATCCTATGAGGTCACACATAAGGGTTATAGATTGAACAAAGTATGAAGCCCATTAATGGGCTTCATGAGGTAATGGCAAGCCACATAATAAGTAAGGCTAGAGTAGTTTGGATTGGGTTAGGAGTTTGGGCTTCATATGGACTCTAATTATATATGTGATATATAAATAGAGACCTTACCTAGGTTAAGAAGATAAGACACAGTTAACCATGGCAGTGAATTGTGAAGCTAGCAACCAAATCCCTCCCCCTCTCACTCACACGCCTCTCTCTCCCCTCCCCTATCCGGGTGGTGGTGGTGGTTTGTGGCTCGTTTGTCTCCTCTCCCCTCCTCTCCGTAAAAGGTTGATTGAAGGGTTCAATCACAACTAACTAGCATTAGTGGAGGTTCAATCCTTGCCCGTGGACCAAGTAGAAGAATTACGTTTGGGGCTATTGTTCTCCTTATTGTTCTTGTTCGATCGCTCGTGGAATCACGCTTCAAAGGTATAATTATGTGTTCTTTGTGTGTTATGCTTTGATCTTGTGATTAGATGCTTATGAATACGGTACGATTCATGCAACTCCGCTTATAATATCTAAAGTCCTACAGTGCGCTCACGCCAGTCCAGCCCAATGTTAGGGATAAACTCTCAGGGGATCAGCCTCATGGATGACCTCAGCATGCTCTAGCCCAGAGTCAGGGATAATCCCCCAGGGGTTCAGCCTCATGGTTGACCTCAGCGGGCTTCAGCCCGCGGCACCAAGAATAGTACAACTATAAATAGCATGCCAAGTACAACGGAAAAGAGGTTAGACAATTACATTTCATCACTAATCCATTATTATTCACCTAAAGCTATACTAACTTAAGCATCGGAGGGGGGTTCCTCAAGACCACCCCCGAGGGCAGTAACCACCGCTCATTGTGCAGGTAATCCCAGCCGAAGTCCAGATGTGACAACCAACCCAGCTCCGGAACTACACCCGAACAATATCTTTTATTTTTCCTTGGATCTTCATACTTAGGTTACTCTTCCACTCCCTGAGTTAACTTCACCTGTTCTAATTCAATACTTAGAGAAATCGCATTAGTTGAAGTTTGTCTTTTCATTGTCAGCAAAACTACTTAAGGTTCAACAGCCGCCAATGATTTAGTAAGATACAACAAGGTTAATAATTAGTGCCAGATGCCCGATGTAAGGAGGAGGAGCAATAACACTAACTACGCTCAAAACATTATGTGTGTCATCGGAAGAATGGTGACTACGGTTGATCAATGGGTTGAAAATAAGAAGTCTTGCGCGTATAAGCAAGTGGTGTGGCCGAAGTCTTTAGAGTTGGGATGCTCCCAAGTTGAATGCAATGAGTAGAATCAAACAAGTTTAACTGTTTGTTTTTATAGTCCTATGATGCCAAATTCAAGCAGCAAAACGCCAATAATATGTACAATGCATTTGTTGAGTAGCAATAATATGGCATTCTTTTATAATTTTATGCCAAATTTCATTTTTGATATGATCTATGTTGAATTTGATATGATCTAGATAGAAACAAAAGTCGTCTTACCATTGGTTCTTATCCTCGCTCTCTCCATTCTTTTTTTTTTGTCATATTTGGAATATCTCGAGATTCTAATTGAAATAAAATCTACTCTTGTTATTTGTTAAATATGGGTCTAGGCCGCACCCGCAAATCAAGAGAGAGAGTCGACTTCACAAGTCCAAAGGAGGTTCCATCCTAAAATCATATGGAAATAGGAGGAGTAGCCCTTTAGCCTTGTAAAGTGTTTTAACTTTCTCTTGTTTTCTCAATGTGGGACATTTACATGTGTTATTTGGTAGGATATACTTCAACACTTCCCTTTACATGTAAGGTCCCTTTAACTCAAGGATCACTTGATGGAATTCAATTTGGCCCACAATACTTAATGCCATTAAAGGCTCACATACTGTGGGCCTGGCTCTGATACCATGTTAAATACAAGCCTAGGTCGCACCCGTCACCAAGAGAGGGAATCCACTTCACAAGACCAAAAAAAGTTCCATCCCAAAACCATATGGAAATGAGGGGAGCATTCTTCTAATTATATCTACGGAAAATATATCACACATATATTTTCCGATATCTCATATCTCTAACACCCTCCCTCAATCGTAACGGCAGTAACACGAACATAGCGATTCGAAAATCTTCTTTTGGTTAATGGGTTTTCTATAATTCAAAATATAGTCATAATATATCTTGAATTTTATTTCCCAAACATGTAATTTTTAAATTTTTGTAAAGCATAGCTTGAGATATTTTGAGTAATATATTAAATTGGAAACCGAGTAGATATTAATAGGGTCGTCCCAACTATTATGGATGCCCTGTGCAATGGAGATAAAATTTGGCTTTTATTTTTTAATGAAATGTATAATAATTTCAGGTTGTTTTAATAGGTGCTCCGCTTTGATTTTCACGGAGGTTTAGGACAAAGAAATAAATGTATTACATTATTATTCTAGCAAAGTACGTTGAAAAGAAAAAAGAAATAAAAAAAATGTTAGTTCAAATAAATAATTTAGTGAATATTGATTCATATCAAATGAAATGGTGCAGCGGTTAAAGCCTAGTTTTCAAAGGCTGTGGATGCGGGATCAAACCCCTGTTTCTTCATTTAAGCCCCTATTTTTTAATAAGTGCAAATTGACTATAAAATTTAAAATTGCTGCATTAATATAAATTTCAACTAGCTTTTGGACCCGTTCTACGCACGAGCTGTGTATAAGTTATTATTTATGCTACAAAAATCATTTACGAAAATAACTTCTACAACCTTGTAATATTACGCATGTGTGGTAGTTATATAAAATCAAACAACTGAATACCAAATTCTTATTATAAATTTACATTTTACATCAAATATGAAATAAAAATCTATTTTTAAAAGAGAACATTTAGTATCTTGAAAGTATGTATGGTCTTATGACATGCAAGCAATCAATGTCATACATTATGAGTTCTCTAAATATTCTTACAACATTTCCTTTTCTTGCCATTTAACTTTTCCTTCCTTGAGCTTTAATTTATCTCCTTTCAATCATCATCTTCACCGTACAACATATTTTGCAAAACATTTTTAGAGATATTTTTATGTCAATTTTATTAGGAAATTTAGATGATGTCAAAAATGCTTAATTAGAAATTTATATTAGGAGAGGAAATATGGGTAGATGATAAAGGGTCAATGGATTAAATAACACATTCAATTAAATTGAATTTTAAAGATGGAGGGAGAAGAGGAAAAGATTTAGAAATTCAATATGTTGAATTATAGAGAAGGTTACAAAATTTTTAGAGCTATTGATGCATAAATAAGGGAAGATGAATTTTTTTTACAATAACTAATTACATATAAATAAGGCCAGTAAAAGAAAAAGATTTTAAAGAAATGTAAAAGAAAAGGACACATGGCAAAATATCATAACGAAATGTAGAAAGAAAGAAAGACATGTGGCAAATGGGGTTTGTGTTTTGGGCGTGATTTGTAGGGGGTTTGAGAGGGAAAAAAAACTATCATTTTATATGGAATTATAGATAGATAGATTAAAGAAAATATAATAATAAGTAAATATAGTCAATTTCCTAGACTAATCAATACTTCACAAAAAAAAAAAAAAAAAAAAAAAAAAAAAAAAAAAAAAAAAAAAAAGAAAGAAAGTAGAGTTTAGGAGGGAAAATACCCTCCACAAGAGATTTCACTTTAGTATAGAGTAATAGATTGTTGTGTTCTTGTTGAGTGATGAGGTGAGCTTGTATTCAAGAGATCAATGTTCAATCATTGATGCAGCCATTTTACTTTTTTATTTATTATTATTATTTTTTAATGTGTAAGATAATATTTCTTAAAATTTTATATAAACAATTACACCCTACATTTATATATACTAGGGCAGCTAACGTGCGTGCCATAGCTAGTCATATCCGGAATTTTTTTCAATTTGGCCTTACATCACAAATGTTGTTATTGGCACTTGGCAGCATAATGAGAGAAAATATATAAACAAATATATATAGGGTATAAATGTCCACGCACTATTCTCAAGAGTTAAAAAAAAAGAGATAATTATCATGAATGAGGGAAAATAAGTAAAATAAACATTTTAGATAGTATAGTTGTCAAAACACTATTCATTAAAAAAAACTTGTACATATTAATGAGGGTACATATGTAATTAAACATTTTGAAGGATATAATTGGCATCACACTATTCGTAAAAGTAATCTTGTACTTTTTATAAGGTAGGGATACATATTTTAAAACATGTATTTATTATATTTATTTGAATAATTTAATTATAGTTTTGCATTTAATAATGACAAGTGCATTTGATTAGCTAATTATTTAATGTTCGAGTTCTTCAAAAATTCTAAAGCCATAAGCCTAGAAATGGTAATATGATATTGGTGTTTTTTTTTTTAACTAAGTACTCCGTATTTTGGATTTTTTTATTTGTAAAACTTTAGTTATTCAGTATTTGTGTGTTCCAACATTTTTATCAAATTAATTGATGTCCGTTTGTCCCCCCAATTTGAAATTCCTAGTTCTGCCGCTGATAAAAGTATTTATAGGTTATTGTAAAGAGGGGAGAGAGAATAGAAAATATGTTTAAAAGATGAAATTAAGTCGAGGGACCATTGGTGGGGATAAAAGTATTAAAATATTGTAACAATCTTCCAAAATATAGGAATGAAACACTTATTTTTTTTTAAAAAAAAAGACCAAAAATGAAAAAAGAGCACATATTTAACAATAAAGGGAGTATCTTAACTTTAATAAGGCCAAGCATGAAAATAGAGCACATATTTAAAAAAAAGATGGAGGATCTAAACCTTTGAATTATTAAATAGGAAAAAAAAAACCTGGAATTGAACCATGCACCTCCCTAAACTAAGATCTCCACATTTACCGATGAGCCACAACACCTATTCTAGATTTTTTTTTTTTTTTGTTTTTTGTAACACAAATGGAAACATAGATTACTTGGGCATAACCCTTAAAATATTACAGCCTAAAGTTCAAAGATATGTTGAAACCTAAAATGCATTCTTCAAACCAAAAGTAGCATACTGAAATAAACACATAATAAGTTTATAGTACATAAACCAGTTTTCAAACAACAAAAGCAAATAAAAATTAGGTAGAGGGGGAAGCATGAGCTCCAAGATCAGCCTCATAAGCATCAACAACACTTGTAGGAACCACATACTAAGGTTTGTGTCCTGGAGCCATGTTCATGGCACTCTGTCCTAAGTAATAAGCTATAGTATTAAGTTCCCTTGGAATATGGCTAAGAATGACCACCATGCTTCTATTCTTGAGTAATCTGGCAACATCAATGATGACAACAGCAAGTTCATGATGCATATGATCAGATTTCTTGTTAAGCAAGTTTCAAGTGGCCTCTGCATTAGTTTCCACCTCCAAATACTGGAGTGGCATTGCTCTTGCATAATTCAAACCTCCCTCGGAGCATAAAGTTCTACAGCTAGAGCAGATGGGGCATTATATTTGCTTGAATATCCAAAAACCATTCTCTTTTCTCTGTTCTAAAAACTCCTCTACCACCTCCTAGTGTGCTAGATTTCCTAGATCCATCTGTATTTAGCTTAATAAAACCAGGCCTAGAGGGGCGCCAAGAGGGAGACTTGACAACAGATTAGCCTGCATGATCAGTAAGCTTACCATTCCCTTTTGCATTTCCCTGTAAAACAAATGTGATGATTAGATAATCTATAATAAATCTGTTGAAAATAGTGTTACAATTATAGATTTCAACATTGTAGATTACACCATTCCTTAGCTTCCATATATGCCACATTCCCATAAGGAAGATACACTTCCATTTTGGATTTTGAGAGAAGTTAAAACTTAACCATTCATCCTAGCCATAATTCATGAATATGACAAAGTTGAATTTAAGGGGTGGTTTTAATAGAAGATCATTTTCCAGAGAATAATAGAAGTATGACAGTCACTAAAGGGATGGATGAAAGTCTCAGCTTTTGTATGACACCTAGAGCAAGTACCATAAAAATTTGGAATTTTGGAAGCAAGAAGGAAAGTTGTGGGAATGATTGAGAGAACAAAATTCCACATGAACACTTTATATTTAAAAGGGACCCTAATCTTCTAGAAAGACTTCCAATTAAAAGGGAAAAGTAGAGAGGTGGGGGTGGGCTTTGTGGAGAGAAAATATGTTGTTTTAATAGTGAAAACACTCCAGAAGAATGATGTTGCCATCTTATGTGATCTGGTGAAGAAGAGGGATTAACAATAGAGAGGGGAGTGCTAAGGATTAGAGAGCACATATGATATGCGAGTAAATACTTAATATCATCTTTGTACCAACAACCATTCCTGATATTATTAGACACTCTCCAATGACACTTAGACTGAGGGATATTAGTGGTGATAATTTTGTAAAGAGGAGCTGAACCAACATCTACATGAGTAATAACTTACAGCATCTGATTTTAGATTTAGAACGCGTGAGTAATTTAAAAACCTGAATTAAAATTTAGATCATATGAATAAAAATTTAGAACATACATGAGAGTGTTCTCACTTATAGAAGAGTTCTCACATAATGGAGGGGTTTTTATGAGAATCTTGGTTGAATTAATAATCTAAATCCTTCCAATTGTATTGAAAAGTTTTCAAATGACAGTGACCTCGTAAGTGCAGAGTAGTTGGTTAATGTGGTCCCACATTTTCTCTCTTTCTCACTCCTTCTTTGGTCATCTATTGGCCCACATGGTCCCCTCTAATTTGCTTGTTCCCTTCATCTAAAGAGGAAGTAGAAAATGAGGAATATTATGTATTTGTTGGTACATAACATGACAATTCTTAAATATATTAAAAATTAACATTAGTACCACTAAGATGTGAAATTTATCAGTGTTATTATAATAGTACTATAAATAGTTAAAATTACACTAAAAATTGTTACAGTGGTATACTTTTGAAGCTAATATATGTACCACTAGGTTGTAAAATTATGCCATTGGAGTGTAATGGTATAATAGTAGTTGTAATGGTATTAAAATGACTGTAGTGGTACAATTAAAACCTGAAAATTAAAGTGATAATATGTGGTCCCATCACCTTTTTATTGTACTAAGTTACCATAATGCCCCTATTTTGTACCAATAGATACATAACTTTCCTCCCTTTAAAATGCCTCTTCATCTAGACTGCTTTGTTTCCTTTATTAGCTTACTCTATTTGTTTTATTTTGTTATACCCTTTACTTTTTCTTGATATTCAATGCGCTTGTTGTATTGTAAAAATCTTTGATTTTGTATTATAAAACTAAAATTATGTAATCATACCTTTGGAAACTATTCTATTTCAGTTTAGTTGACACTTTTCTTCTCTTTTTTTGTTTTTTTTTAAATCATATTTGTCATTGTATAACTTAAGTCATTAATATCTCTTATTATCAATAAGTAAAAATTATTAAAAGTTGATTGTTTGAAAATACACATTGGTAGGATTCTAACAAGATCACAAGATCTAGTTATAATTGAGGGTGTTAATAGTATTAAAAGTCAAAACGAGTCTTGTTGACGTTGTAGTAATCCTATTTGATATATAAGATCTCATACAACTTTACAAGAGGTGGATGAGATTAAGATATCTCATTTAATAAGCAATACTTACATTGTGTATTAGCAAAAGACATGTTTCAATTAGCTAGTACAGTTAGTTTTATTATTATGTAAAACTAAGATTAATATATAGTTACTAGGTCCGTTCCAAAGTAGTTGACACGTTTATTTAACACGTTTGCTAATGCATACATTCGATCTTAAATAATATTTCCATTATAAATAAGTAAAAATTATAAAAAGTTGATATAATGAAAGCACACATTGAGATGAATCTAACAAGATCTCACATGACTATTTTTCTTATCTTATCTATAAATCCTAAAAGCTAAGCAAAGTAGAGTTTGTGATTAGTGTTAAAAGTCACACTTGAAATGCAGGAAATAACAAGTAAACGTAGATGAAAATCTCATAGCTTTACTAGTATAACATTTGTATTGATTTTTGATTTCTTTTATATATTTTCATTTATAGAAGTAAATCAGAATATTTTGATTCCTCCTTTGATGAAAGAAAAAAAAAAGAGCAAATTTAAAATTTTCCTCTTACTCCCTCTATTTCAAAATAATGATACAGTCTAATTTGACACACTTGTCAATGTACTAATTTGACCTTAACTATAAATAATTAAACATTAGTAATAATTATAAAAAGTTAATACGATGAAAATTTATATCAATATCTTTTTGACAACACTTTATTGAATTTTTTAATAATATGTTCGTAAAAAAATATATTCAACGCTAAAATATATAATATGAAAAAGTCCAAATGGGTCAATTATCATAAATTTGAGGAAGTAATAAATAAATAATAAAAAATAAAAAAAAACAAGTTTGATTTCTTACCATAATTACAATGTGAAAGCAACCATGCATATCCTAACCTTTTTTCTATCCTTGTCACCCTACCACTCTTCATCTATATAAAGGACCAACATTTTCCTAAATACTCCATCAAAAAAACCCAAAAAACAAATACTTCTAATACTCTTTGAAGTAATTAGCAAATTCTCTAGTCCTAAAAAAAAATGACATATTTTGCAATTTTCCTCCTTTTGTCTCTTTTTTCTATCATTTCTCAAGCACAAATTGTCGAAGACTTTTGTGTCGCGGATTACACTCTCCCTAGCGGTCCAGCAGGGTACTCTTGTAAAAATTCCGCTAAAGTCACATTTGATGATTTTGTTTTCACGGGGCTAAGTGCCCCGGGAGACACAAAAAACATTTACAAGGCATTCGTTACCCCGGCATTTTCCTCCGAATTTGCGGCCTTCAACGGTCTAGGGCTTGCCATGGCCAGGTTAGACTTCGCCTTAGATGGAGTTATAGCGTTGCATGTGCACCGTACCTCCGAGGTTCTTGTATTGGCTCAAGGTGAAATTATTGCTGGATTCATTTCCACCAGTAACACAGCTTATTACAAGAAACTCAAAGTTGGTGATATTATGGTTTTCCCACAATCACTCTTGCACTTCCAACTTAACGTTGGTAAAACTCCGGCGGTTGCATTCGTTACCTTGAATAGCGCGAAGCCGGGGCTTCAATTCATCGATAATTCTCTCTTTGCTGGGAATTTCCCTACTGATCTTGCGGTTAAAACCATGCTTCTTGATGATAACCAAGTCAAGAAGCTTAAGAAGGCGTTTGGTGGTAAACATTGAACGTTTTTTTAATTTAATCAATGTAATCGTATAATATTAAATTAAAACACCTTTTAGGTGTTTGTTACAATTTCTTTAATAATATAATAATCTATGTTTGTTTCAATAAATCCGTTTTGATATCGTATTGAATGTATTAATCCATCTATTGAGAGAGGAGATTGAAAAAAACCAATTCATATAAAATTTAGCATTATTATGGTGCACATTGTGATTGTGAATAATTAAATAATAAATTATAACGGACACTCTATTGATTCATAAATAATATATATATATATATATTATGTCATCAATTATTATTAAATATGGATATGAGTTGCATCCGTTATCAAGGAAAAATATCCACTTCATCATAAATACAAGGATGTTCCATCGTGGCCAAAATCATATGGTAATAGGATGAGACGATGAGTAGCACGTATGATATTTAATCAGAATGGAAAAGACATTCATAAATATTTAATAATGTTACAAATATTTTTGTAGTCTTCGAATTATATGCTCAACATTTAAGAACCATTTGTAGAATTATGAATTGTGAATAAACTTTGCTTGATTTCCATTAACACATAATCAATCTATTTATAATACAATCAATAAGGTTTCCTACCCTATCTTAAACTCTAGGAAAACCTAGATAAACTAGGAAAAGATAAATCCTAATATTATCCAAATATCCCTAAATATATCTTAATACCCCCCCTCAAGTTGGAGCATGACAGTCATAAATGCCCAACTTGGAAAGAAGATTATCAAACTGAGCTTTCCCAAGGGCTTTTGTGAAAATATCTGTCAATTGAGATGTAGTAGGCACATGATGAGGAGAAATCAAACCCTCGGTTATCGCATCACGAACAAAATGACAATCAACCTCTATGTGCTTCGTATGCTCATGAAAGACTGGATTCTTCGCAATATGCAAAGCTGATTGACTGTCGCAAAATAGTTTAATAGCCTTAGGATGTTGTACTCCTAGACTCAATAATAAAGCCTTAAGCCACTTTAACTCACAAGTGACTCCTGACATAGACCTGTATTCTGCCTCTGTAGAGGATTTAGAAACTGTATCCTGCTTTTTTGTTTTCCAAGAAATCGGGGATTTGCCTAGAAATACTAGCTAACCTGTTAGAGAATGACGAGTTAGAGGACACGCCGCCCAATCTGAATCACACCATCCTTCCAATGCTAGCTCGCTATCAGAACACAACAATATTCCTTGACCGGGAGTGCCTTTCAAGTAACGGACCACCCTCAAAGCAGCTTCCCAATGATCTGTGCGCGGGGTTTGCATGAATTGTGACAAGATGTGAACCGAATAAGCTAAGTCCGGTCTAGTCACTGCAAGGTAGATGAGGCGACCTACTAGGCGCCGATATGGTTCGGGATCCTCCATCAATTCGCCGGATGAAAGGGCGAGTTTATGGTTTTGCTCGATAGGAAACCCACTAGGCTTTGCACCTAGTAAATCGGCTTCAGAAATGATATCTAGGGTATATTTTTGTTGACACAAAAATAACCCCAAAGAACTACGAGCTACCTCAATCCCTAGAAAATATTTAAGAGGCCCGAGATCCTTCATCTTGAAACAATCAATAAGATAGGACTTGAAAACCTTAAGTGTAGCGGAATCATTCCCAGAAATAATAAGATCATCCACATAAACCAAGACATTTATTTGAGATTTGTCGTTAGTATATGTGAACAAAGAATAATCAGAGTAAGATTGCAAGAAGCCATACTTTTTCAAGGCCGAAACTAATTTTGCAAACCAACAACGAGGGGCTTGCTTTAGACCATATAAGGACTTGTGCAACCTACACACCATAGTTGGATCCGAACACTCGAACCCGGGAGGGAGTTTCATGTAGACTTCTTCATTTAGATCACCATGAAGGAAAGCATTATGAACATCCATTTTATGTAACTCCCAATTTTTGCAAGCTGCTATGGCAAGAAAAGCCTGAATTGTAGTCATTTTTGCGACAGGAGCAAAAGTTTCTTCATAATTAATTACAGCTTGCTGATGATTGCCGAAAACCACTAGTCTTGATTTTAGACGCTCGACCTCACCATTTGACAAATATTTGGTTTTATAAACCCACTGACTACCAAGAGCACGTTTACCAGGAGGAAGGCGCTCTAAAGTCCATGTACCATTGTCCTCTAGAGCACGAATTTCTTCTTTCATAGATTGACACCAACCATCAAACCTCATTGCTTCTTTAAAAGATTTAGGGTGTTTACCCTTAACAATGGCTGCAAGGAATTTTTGATAATTCACAGAAAAATTGTCACAATTAATGTAATGTGCTAAGGGGTAAGGAGTACCTGAGGAGTGATTGGAAGAGGAAGAGAGAGGACTTTTAGCAAAAACCGTATGTGTCACAAAATCACGAAGCTTGACATTGGGAATTTTCTGCCTAAAACCACGACCCAATTGTGGGTTAGAAGACTCGGTATCAAGAGAAGATGTGTCAATGGGCTGAAAAGGCGGAGCTTCCCCATCACGGCCATCAGGCAGCATCGTGGGCAGAGAAAGCGGCCCAAGTGAAGAGACAGGCCCTGGCACACCATCCGATTCGGAGCTGGGCTGAGTCCCGTTAGAGGACGACCCATCAGAGTAGGCGCTGGGCTCAGAAGACGGCCCATCTGGCGATCCTAGCTGCTGAGCGTGAGCTGGACTGGGCTCCGAATTGGGCAAGGAAGAAGTTTGGACTTCCTCTTCTGGTCCAGTATTTTCAAAACTGTCGTTATTAATTTCTGCAAAATCCTCATGAACGGGATGATCATCATATTCTTGATGATGGATATTAGCAACCTCCAGGCTTCCAAACGGAAAGATCTCCTCAACAAATTTCACTCTCGGGAGACAAAAAATTCCTTAGTATTTAGGTCAAACAATCTCCACCCCTTTTTGCCAAACGGGTATCCCACAAAGACACATTTTCTACTTCTACTAGCAAACTTATCACCCTTAGTGTATTGATTGTGAGCAAAGCATAAACATCCAAACGTTTTAATGTCATCGAACGATGGAACTTTGTTAAACAAAATTTCAAAAGGAGTTTTATTCTCTAATAGGGGAGATGGGGTGCGATTTATCAAATGGGCAGTAGTGAGAACACACTCTCCCCAAAAATAAATAGGCAACTTAGCTTGAAACCTCAAGGCCCTCCCAACGTTCAAAATATGTTTGTGTTTCCGTTCTACCCGACCGTTTTGTTGAGGGGTACCCACGCAAGATGTTTGAAATAAAATCCTTGTGGCTTTAAAGTAGTCAAGCAAACAATTGAATTCGGTCCCATTATCACTTTGAATTACCTTAATTGTTTGAGAGAATTGTCTATCAACCATGGCAACAAAGGACATGAACATTAGAAAAACTTCTAATTTATCTACCAACAAATAAATCTATACAGCTCTAGAAAAATCATCAACAATAGTAAAAAAATAACAAGCCCCACATGACGAAGTGTGACAATATGGACCCCATAAGTCACAGTGTATTTTCTCAAATATACGAGACGCTTTATTATCACTCAAAGGAAATTTATTTCTCGGATGCTTAGCATACATACATACTTCACAGCCAATATCTAAATGATCTTTATTACTAGTAAGATGAGGAAGTAACTTAACCACTCTTTCAGAAGGATGTCCAAGACGCCGATGCCATAACTCCAAATTTGATGTAGCTTCTATGCGTGACACAAAGTTCGGTTTGCTAAAATAGTATAGTCCATCTCTCCTAATTCCCGTTCCAATCAGCTCCTTCGTTTGGTCCTGTATAGCACAACTATTAGAATCAAATTGGACAATGGTTTGTAAATCATCATTAAGTTGAGAGACAGAGAGTAAGTTGCAATTTAAGTTTGGGACATAGAGAACTCCGGTCAGAGTTATGTTATCAGACAGAGAAATAGAACCCATCAAAGTAGCTACCACTCTTGCACCATTCGGTAATCCAATCGGGCAATCGAATTTTTGGGTGTCAAATAACCAAGAATTATTTCCGGTAACATGATGAGTAGCTCCGGTATCGATGATCCAAGAAGAGGTATCAAACTTACCGGTCAAGCGATTTTCCAGGATTTGAGAATTACCAATAA
Organism: Chenopodium quinoa; assembly: GCF_001683475.1. Taxonomy (NCBI): domain Eukaryota; kingdom Viridiplantae; phylum Streptophyta; class Magnoliopsida; order Caryophyllales; family Amaranthaceae; genus Chenopodium; species Chenopodium quinoa. The sequence goes on from NW_018743616.1 coordinate 462,506, forward strand.
GGCCCGCGATGGCCTTCCATTGATCTTGAGTAAAAAGAGAGCTCAAAGGGGGATTGCTAGACGAAGCTGGCTGACTACTGCATTAGCGCGGGCCTGTCCACGGCCCTGGGCCTGTTTCTTGTTGGTCGGCCTGCCAACAATATCAAAGCAATGAGTATTTGGTTGGCCTTGCTTTTTACAAAACGTACAAGTTATATCTGCCCAGCAGCTTGCAGTTTCATGCCCAGTTCTCCAGCGACGAGCACAGGTGGGTTTATCGGCGGTCCGGCCTCGCCCTCGCGTTGCTCCTGACGTCGCCTCTACACCAGCATGAACGGCAAAGCCTGCTGCATCAGAAACCGTAGAATCAGGTTCCGGTTTGGATGAACGAACACGTTCTTCTTGAACCACCAATTGATAGGCCCGATCTAAATTATGTAGGGGGTCTTGAGAAAGAATTTGGGTTCACAACGAAGAGTAGAGATCGGGATGCAACCCCATCAGAAACTCGTGCAGCCGGCGTTGTGAACGGCGAGCTTCGTGTTGTGTGCCGGCGGTGCACGTCATACAACAAGAGCAAGAAATCAAAGGTTCGTGCCTATCTAATTCTTGCCATAGTGTGTGTAGTTTGCCGTAGTAATCAGAGACGGTCATGTTCTTTGTTTGCTCACAACGTGCAATTAATGAACGAAGTTGTTGAATGCGAGAACCATTGGTCTGAGCAAACCTATGTTTGAGATGTTCCCAGAGAAGTCTCACCTCCCTGAATTTAGACAAGGTGGTTTTTAAACTATTGTCAATGGTATTTGTGATCCAAGAAATAAGCATAGCATTGATTGCTGTCCAATCAGACTTCGTACACGGAGGTGATGGAGAGACAATCGTTCCATCCAAGAATTCAAACTTCCGTCGAGCCTCTAGAGTTGTTTGAATGTTAGCAGCCCAAGAGTCATAATTGTCGGTGGTAAGACGAGTGGGAGTGATAAAATCCCCTGGTCGATCTTGAGAACCAAGATAGTACGGAGAATTGGGCTCAATTTTCGGAGGTGGGGAAGGTGGTGGATCATCACCGCCTGCCATAACTTTTGATTAGGGAAGAAAAGAATTTTTTTGGCCTGATACCATGTAGAATTATGAATTGTGAATAAACTTTGCTTGATTTCCATTAACACATAATCAATCTATTTATAATACAATCAATAAGGTTTCCTACCCTATCTTAAACTCTAGGAAAACCTAGATAAACTAGGAAAAGATAAATCTTAATATTATCCAAATATCCCTAAATATATCGTAATACCGTTTGTTTAATTGAAATCATGATGCATGGGTGCAAGATATAATTATTGTGATATGCCTAGGTAATTATATACCTATACCCAAACATTCTTCACATACATTATTGCTAATGAATGAAGTGTTCTCCCCAGTTTATATTGACTTGATTGGTTTCAGAATGTGACTTAATTTTAAACAAATTCACTAAGGTCAAGTCTAGAAATACCAAAATCGGAAAATTTAACATTATATGTTCACAAGTTAATATAAGTCGAAGCTACACACCATATTACATCAACACACTCTAGTCAAATTCAACTCATACTTTTTTCATGACATATTATGGTTTTAAACTGTTTTGCATAGCTTTTGTCAAAAAAAAAAAAAAAAAAAAAAAACTGTTTTGCATACATCAAGGAAGTTATTAATTGCTTCTAATGTTGATTGAAAATTGAAATGACAATACATGTGTTCTATTCTAACTTTAAAATTGAGCCCCTAAAAAAGGGAAAGGCTTAGCTTATACGAAGTAACTAATTTAATAAGACAAGGGTAGCATTAAATTAAAAAAATTGTGAAAGTAGTTTTTTATGGAAAAGGAAAACTGAAATAGAGAGGATTAGGGGCCACATGACTCAATGAATAATTAACAGAGAAGAGAGAAAGAGAGAAGAACATGTAGAGGGGCGTTATAAATCAATAATTACTCTTATTATTAATGATAATATATAATAAGTGTCTACTAGAGTTTTTAGACCTTATTAATGACAATAACAAGTATTCACCGATACTTTTAAACCTCATGTTAATACAAAGATTGCATTATTATGAGGTCTTAAAGTACCAACAAAACAATTGCCCTTGTCCCCGCCCAGCCACGTACAAATCTAAAACCATCCCGCCCAGGCCACAACCAATATGATCCACTTAATCACCACCTCATCCCCTTCTCATAATGCTTGTATGCGTCTATAAAAAATTTGTATCTTTATTTAAGATAAAACTTAGGTCTTGTTCTTTTGTTGACTTATCTTTAGTTCAATTCAATAGTAATAGTAAGGGGCCGTTTGGTTGGGGATACGGTGTTCATCAAAGGGAATGAGAGTCAACTCCTCTTATTCCCTTTGTTGTTGTTTGTTAGGTCTTTTTTCCATTCCCTTTACCCTCTACATTCCCCCAAATCCTTCCAAGTTGATTCCCCAACCCCCCAAGGTATTTCCATTCCCAATCCTTAGCCACCAACACACCACCATACCACCACCCTCCTACCTACCCACACCACCGGAAAATGGTACAACTGCATCACCGCCCCTCCCCCCACTCGTCGCACCTCCCTTACCCCTCACCGACCCTCCCCTCCCTCGAAACCTTTCCCCCACCCTCGCAAAAACCTAAAAAACTGCAACCCCTTCCCGCATGGGGTTTCGAGGGTGGGGAAGGGCCGGCCGACCGTTCTACGGGAAGAGACTGCGATTTTTTTAGGTTTTTGCAGGGGTGGGGGAAGAGTTTCGGGGGAGGGGAGGGCCGGCGAGGGGTGGGGGAGACACAGCGTGGAGCGGCGAGTGGTGGTTGGGTGGTGGCTAAGAAAGTGGAAAAGTGGAAGAAAGTAGGGAGCAGTGTGGTGGTTGGGTGGCCAGAGAAGGTTGCTTGATTCCCTTTGTGTTTCAAAACAAACAACAAAATAAATTCTCTTTCTTTCCCTTTTACATTCCATTCCGTTTACCTCGTGCGAACCAAACGACCCCTTATAGTAATTGTAATAACAATAACAATAACAATAACAATAGTTCTGTTCACTGTAGTTCAGTTCAAGTCGTTTCAGGTTAGTTCATTTTAGTTCACTTCAGCCCCCAAAAAAGGGGGGAAGGGGGACTTTAGTCGTTCAACAAATCTCATAACCAAATTTATCCTTGAATGTTGGACAAGCTAAGTACAAAATATGTATAATTCAATACTCTCTCCATCCCCGAATATTTGACACGTTTGACTTTTATCACTGTTCTTTTACTAATTTGTACTAAGTTTTTTTTTTTAGTAATGTATTAAATACAAATTTATCATCAAATATGTTGTTAGGTAGATAGATATGAATACGAAGTTTCATAATATCAACTTTTTATATTTTTTTCTATAAATACGTCAAAGTAGCATTGACATGTGCAATATAATGTTTTAATTATTATGGGACTGAAAAAGTATAAAGATAATATATATGCCAATTGTTAAAATTATTTAATTTTTCTTATTTTAAGTGGGTATAAGGCAATTTTAATTCCAGTCCATAACTTCCTTGAGTATAGCTCCTGTTGTTCTTCTCTGGCTAGGAAGTTAAGCTAAGTTTTAATATTTTTATATTTTTATATAACATTGGGTATTGTAATACTTTTTTGGACTTTTTGTGAAAAACTACCTGATATACTTTAAATTTTGTGAAAAACTACCTTATAAAAAAATTGTTGTAAGAAACTACCTTATAAAAACTAAATGTTGTAAGTTGCTACCATGTGCTTGATTTAACAATGAAAGAGATGGGGAATTGAGGGTTATAGGGGGGCTATGGAGAAATTGGGTGGGAAAAGGAGAAAAAATGATTGAAAATGGGTCATTAAACGTCCCTTATTCAATGCAATAAGGTAGCTTCTTACAATATTTAGTGTTTTATAGTTTCATACAACACATACATAGTGTTTTATAGAGTAGATTCTTACAACATGTTTTTAATAAGGCAGTTATTCACAAAATCTGAAATGTATAAGGTAGTTTTTCACTTTAAATCCAACTACATCCGAATCCGACCCAGATTGCACAGCTGGCTTATGATGGGTGAATCTCCCAACAAACTTTCTGCATTCGCTGAGCTTCGAACTCGAATTGTACGTAATACTACATACAATCATTTCTTTTATAAAATATAGTGGCCTGGTACTTGCTTTTAATCTTTATCTAAAGACAAATACTTTCACTTATTCGTCCTCCTCTTCAACTAAGAATAATCGATTTTCTTGCCAAAACTTGGTCTTTTAAGGTTTTGAGGGTCACTTTGATCTTTTGGGTCCGATTTAAGGTCAAAACATCTAAAAAAAAGTATCGAAATTGCCTCATATTGAGAATTTCACGCAAATTGAGGTAATTTCCAATATGTAAAACGAGGCATTTCCAATAATTTTTTAAAATTATGTCCTCAAATTGAACCCAAGGGCCCAAAGTAACCCCCAAAACCTTAATAGACCATGTTTTGGCACGAAAATCAATGTTTTATTTGAAAATTGAAACTAAATGTGGTGATTTCTAATTTATTTATTTATTTATTTATTTATTTTACTTTAAGGGGTGGTTATTTAAAATAAACAAAAAACATGGGTGGTAAAACCAATTTTAGGTTCTTTGAGTTGTAGTTACTTACAATTTTCCCTAAAAATAATTTCAATTCATTAAAAATAATTAATTTCGTTTCAGTAAAATTAAGTTCAGTTAGCATAAATAATTCATTTTTAGTAAAAATAAGTTTTAAGCAGTAAAAGTCAGTAAACTTTAAAGACCAAACATAGTAGAGAATTAGTAAAATAATTTTTAATTAATAAAAATAAGTTCTATTCAATAAAATAAATTTTAAGTTCAGTAAAATTAATACTCATATGAGTTCAACAAAATTTTAGTTCTGTAAAAATAATTTCAGTTCAACAAAAATAAGGTAAGGAAACAGAGCCTTAAGTGTGATAATTCGAACTCCAATCATCTAGTGTTTAAGGTGATACTGTTATGAGTAAAGCCTTGTTTAATAACATGATAATTGTTTCTTTCTAGATTGAGAAAAATCTAAAAACTCGAGTAATACTTTCTGTAACTACTCTATTGCATTAAAACGTCTTTTTTCAAATTAACCTTATCGTAAGACATTAATATAGATTAAGTGGATTAAATCAATTTATATGATACTACATACTACGTAACATATTACATATTTCTTGACTGTGTCAAGAAGATAGACAAAGTCATCACCTACTAGGTGAAAAACTTGATTATATATATTAACCAACTAATCTTATTATAAAACTAATCAATTAGAGAAGAAAGTTTCGTGATTAATGACTAATTCTACGTACGTCTTTGATGCATAGCCTAGCTTCCCTAAACTCAACTATAAAAGGCGTCATTCAGCATGCACGAATTATAAGTTTATAACTTGTATTAGAAACTCTCACATATATTTGAGTGTAACATACCAAATTTCATCCCGTCAAAAAAAAGAACATACCAATTTCATAAGAAGGAAAAAAAATGGAAGCTCGTTATTTTCTTGCTTACCTTACTTTCTTTGCCATGTCTTCCTATGTGGCCTATGCGACGGATCCTACACAGTTACAAGACTTCTGTGTCGCGATGAATGACCCAAATAATGGATGTATGTTTTTATCTTGCTCAATCCCAAACGATGTGAATTTATATTTTTTTTGTACTTCTTCATGTTGGTATTAATTGTTTAACATATTTGCAGTGTTTGTGAACGGATTGCTATGTAAGAATCCAATGGCTGCCAAACCTGAGGATTTCTTTTTCGAAGGGCTAGAATAGCCAGGAAACACTAACAACATGGTACGTTCCAATGTCACACTAGTATCTGCATTACAACTTGCAGGACTCAACACCCTCGGCATATCTTTGGCTAGGATCGACTATGCACCTTACGGCCTTAATCCTCCTCACACTCATCCTCGGGCAAGTGAAATCCTTACAGTCATTGAAGGAACCCTCTATGTTGGATTCGTAACTTCTAACCTTCAAAATGGAGATAACAAGTTGTTCGCAAAGGTGCTTAACAAAGGAGATGTTTTTGTTTTTCCACAAGGCCTCATTCATTTTCAATTCAACGCTGGAAAAGTTCCTGCTATCGCTATTGCTGGGTTAAGCAGCCAAAACCCTGGTACGGTCACCATTGCTAAGGCGGTGTTCGGGGCTGAGCCACCTATCTCGGTTGATGTTCTAAGCAAGGCCTTCCAGCTAGATGATCACATAGTAAAGAAGCTTCAGTCTCAGTTTTGGATGAGTCCTTAATTGAGTTAATTCTTCCATGACTTTGGAGTATTAATATAAACCGTTATTTTGATATTTCAAATGTAGAACTACAAAAATTAGTACTTGCATATCATATCCAAGTGAATAAGTGATCGATATGGTCTTGGTTTATCAATTTTTACTTTATTGTGTTCTAAATGTATCTTAATATATTTTTAATCACATGCTATTGCACGAGATATTTCTATAATAATTTCCTATTTTACTTGTGTTGTTATTGAATTATTATGGAAAATTTTTACTTGTATTATACTACACATATTAGAATTTTTATGAAAAAAAATTTCTGATATTATACATATATAAGCAATTCGAGAGTAGTTATTTGATTCCAAATTATCAGCTTTTACCCAACGATGGAATGTATATAAATAGTCAGAGTAAGATGGTGCACAATCTATATGGCATAAGATTTTCAAGCATATGCTAATTTTTTTTTTTTTTTAGAGAGCCACAAGGACTACTTAACTTTTTTAAATTTCTTTACTTCTTTGTTCTATCAAACACAAAAATCACTACTTTAGATGGTTTTAGGTCATTTCTTGTGCTAAGCCCACTTGCTTTGGGTTAGATAGACCTAGTCCTTGAGCTAGTGACGTATCCAGGAGTTCCGAACTAAAAACATAAAAAAATTGAGGTTTTGAGGGATCAAACCCGTGATCTACAATAGTCCAGCAGTTAGGATGTAAGCTAAAAATACCACTGAGCCACACACCATCATCGATTCTATTATACACAAAATGTTCCTTTTAACCCTTTTTATTACGAAAAATCTGTTGATGAACCCACTTGAACTCCCGTGTATCCGCCCCTGCCATGAGCTACATGCCATGTCAAAAAATTTCAAAAGATTAACCCATGCACAACCCAAGCCCATGTATCAATTAACCGTGTCAAGCCTTATCAGGCCAGGCCTTGTATTTCTCTCAAAAAAGGGCGGCCACGGCTCAACATGTACAACAATGAACAATGTGCCATGTCCTGTAATATTTTTGTGCTAGTGCCATCTTTATAAATGGCCAATCCAACACCATTTGTGTATACTTTGTTGAATAAGATATTATATGAAGTAGAAAGAATATAAATTTTTTATAATTAATCTGTATATTAAAGTAGAAGAGAAGGGGAAGACCACATACCCAAGTTTCTAGACTTTTACAAACAGAGATGAAAATTCAAACAGATGTCTTCTTTTGGTTACAGCCTCCTCATGCCTCTGCAGGAAACAAAAAAGATAGGGAAAAAAAAAGGCTCTAAGCTGAACTGTTGCTATTCTTAACAATGTGATATGGACAAGATACAAGACTTAAAAATGTAACCTATGTGTACAAAAAATAATATGAAGTGTGACAAATCTTGGAAAAATAGCAGTCACTCCTGTATCATCTGCCAAGTATTACCATCAGTGAGTCAGTGATGCGCATTTGCGGGTCTCAAGTCCCAAAGTTCTCTATCAGAGCCAATTCAAAATCTACTTTCTTCAGATCGTGAGCTGAAGTATGATTACCTGATTGGAATCAGGTTTGTCTAAATCCTGATATTTTCCATGTCTTCTATCACAAGATTTTCAGAATCTAATTCCTTAGAATCTCCTGCTGGAGCTAGTTTAAACTCTGATTTCTTCATGTCTTCTACTGCAGATTGATCAGTATCTGGTTTTGTTAGTTCTTCAGTCCCAAGTTCATGTTTCTTATTGCCATTTGGTGAAGACTGTTCAGAAACAGAATTCTTCTTCAATTCTGTCTCTGTATGTTCAGTGTCTGAACCCTTCATATTTTCTGATGGTGATCGTTCAAATCCTGATTCCTTATTGTCTTCTGCTGAAATCTGTACACTTTCCAAATTATTTTTTCCCTCTGATGTAGGCTCTTTGGAATTTGGTTTTTTTGTATCTTCCTCACTGTCAACATTCTTCTTTACAACCTCAAATGGCTCAAGCTTTGAGTCAAGATTTTTAACAGCATTTGTGAAAGACCTCACACTTTGCATTCCGGCCAACCGGCCAGAAGATTCCTGCCAGATAGGGCGAATGTTATATTTGCATGGGAAGTGCTATTAAAGATTAAAATAATTTTGGATAAATGAACAAGTGCGTTGCATTACATTTAATGCAGTGAACATGAGAAAATTCTTCTCACAGGCAATGAACCTATCAGCTAAGCTCTCAAACAGTCATAGTAACAAGTGAAAGTAAAACAAACATGTGAACAAGTTAGCCAACAATTCAACAAGCAGCACACACACACAAAAGGTATGAAGTTTATAGTCTAGGTCAGAACAATTGTTGCTGGCAGCCTTTAACAACAGACTTTGGTAACTTGGTTACTCTTTGTTAATTTGTAATGTAACACTTTTCAAGCACATTAAGGCAATCTTTAGCCTACTATAATGAGCAATGAGCATCAAGTAAACCCTTGAAGATCCAGGTGGTTTTAATTACTGAATTTGATCTTAGATCCTGATCTCCATGGTTGCAAGTGAATATAGCTAATAAGTAAAATTAATTTAATGCCCAACAGTGGGAAAAATTCATACCTTCTCCATCACAAAAATCCACATAGTTTACCAGTCAGCAAGTTAAATCGTAATAGAAACCTCAGCAAAATTTCCCTAAATATCAGATACTGGGTAGTACTTCAATGCATGCATTGAATGATAATAATCCATGTCCAATTTTAACAGTGTCACTCTGTCTGAAGTTTTTGACCTTGACGTGTTAGATACATGGATAACCTAGACGTGTTAGATGCTTGGATTTGTACCAGCACCCAACACTCGTACCAGTATTTGAGTAACATACGCCGCACAAGCATCATCTTTGAAATTCTTTACAAATAAGATAAAAACCCATCTGGCATAAGCGAATGTAACCTATCCACTCCCACCTCCCGGGTGTTGCTAAAAGTGAAAAATGTTTGTTTGGAGTTGAGATCATATTTAGGGGTGATTAGTTTTCCATTTGTCACCTTATAGCATGATCAAATATGTGCAATAGTGCAAGTTAGGGGACATAGAACCATATCACAAAGACAGATTAATTTCATGATAAAAGCTTGCCACGTAAGTACTGCAATTAGGCAGCCGAGACCATCTCGCCAATTCTCATTGTTTCCTAAGCCAGCTCTGTGAGCATTCCCAACTGTGCTTCCACAAATAATTAAGTTATACATCCTGAAACTGGCACTAACATTAGAAGTCCATTTAGCCAAAAACACAGTAAAGATCTGATCCAGTGTTACAGAGCTTTTGAGTAAGGGAAAACCAAACTTAAACAAAACCAATCACTCTTTGTTTTGAACATTATACAACTGGAAAAGAGTAAACAATCGCAAGCTGCAATAGTTTTGACAGTTGTAATTTGAGTAATCATGGTGCATCTTCAATTTTATTTTGGAAAGGGAAAATTGCCATAACTAAAGCTGCTGCTTGTGAAATATGAAGTATAAGAAAATCAATGGAATTTCTCTACGAGGGAGAGAAAAATAAAACAACAGATATCAAGTTTTTGAACTCACATGTTCTATTTGGTCAGCTCGATGCGTCAAATCCTCAGCTGAAATTCCCTTGTGAAGATATTGAAGAGCATATAGCAAGTGAGAACGAATATCATCCAAAAAGTGTTCCTTGACATTACAACTAGGGACAGTAGCTTGACATCCAATCGAGTAGAAGGGGCAGTTTACAAGCTTCATTGGACAGACAGTAATGCAATGCCTGTCCATTTCCCGTCTCATGAGGATTTCTGGGCATTTTTGCTCACAAGGAAGCACCTTGAAGGGACAGACAGAATCATGAAGTTCCATTTGAGCGGCACTGAACGTTGCACAACATCCCTCATTTCTACACAACACAGTCCTGAAACCACAACGTGGACGATGCTGTTTAAGTTCTTCCTCAGACTTGAACTTCAAATTGCAATGAAATTCATTCTTAAAATCGACATTCTTAAGGAGAGTTTGCGCAATAGTTTCCCTCCTATCTAACAACCAGAAGCTATTCAACTCCATTTCTTGTACAAACTCATCGATTTTGTCCTCTCTCATGTCACTAAGCAACCACCCTGAAACCCGGGTCAATATATTCATCTTGAGAGTAGCAAAATCATCGATGAGGTCAGAAATTATGTCTGATGGCTGGTCAGGTTTTTCCTCAGGGCCCTCTTCTGCGAGGAAAGATTCCGCAACAAAGGATTCACTTCTCTCTATAAGATAATCCAACATCTCTTTTCTTATCTCAGCAGCAACAGTGCCAGGACTTTTGAACATATCTCCCGTCGTATTGTCAACACATGCAGTAGATAAACCTTCAAGTAAAACTAGTGCCATCTTGTGAACCATTTCCTTATCACAAAGTTCACAACTAAATTTTTTACCTTCCTCCTTTATATCTTCAAATTTCTCTTGTTTAAGATCAACCTCAGTGAAAGCTGTATCTGGATCCATCATCTTGAAAACAAAATTTCAACAAATATAAACCCCCTCTTACATAACAAAATATAAGAGATTATCTTGAGCTAGAACTTTTACAAGCTGTAACAGTGAAATGCTTCACAGCCTTTCGGATTTCAAGTCTTCAACACCAATCATAAAGCAACCACCTAAAGCAAGACAGGGGAACGGTTAAAATAGGAAACTAAACAATCTTAAAAGTATTCGCACAACCAAACCACACAAGGCAGTGTTAATACTACATAGACTTAGGGCTGCCCTCTTCAACTTTGATTTAAAATGAATTTCACCAAAATTATTATTTTTTTTTTTAGCAAAATGAGTTAATTTAAGCATTAAAAAGTTAAGTTCAATAAAAACAAGTCAGTCCAACGATAATTGAGTTTACTTAAGCAAAAGTTCAAGAAAAATAAGCCGATGAGGACAGAATCCTGGTAAAAGTCTCAATAGACACACACACATTCAAAAGCATCTAATGAGCAAAAGTTGGCAATACTCACAATTCAATTAATAGTAGGCAAAATTATTCAATTGTCCAATGTCATACATATGGAGAGTTAAGGATTAGACATGGAAACTCTGGGACAACGAGGATTAACAATTGAAAAAACTACTCAAACTATCATATCAATAAGTCGAAATTTTCATATACATCTGTCACTTCTTTGCTAATCAACAAATTTGATAATTGCCCACAAAACACAGAAATGCATTAGAAATTATACATTGATTTCTAACAATTTACAATTTTTCTTCACATATCGTGAAATATGTTTACTAATCGAGGTTGACAAATAGGAAACAATCATCTTTGATCAATGTCCAAACATTTTATATATGCGAATTATAAAAATTACATTGCAATTTTCAATTAAACAACGAATATTGAATGCAAAGCGATTAAACAATTGAAATAACCAACAATAATAAAGCTAAATTAAAATTTTCAATTGCAGAAAAAGAATTCAAATTAAGAAGGCTCAAACCGAAAATAATCAAAACTTACATTTCACCTAAATCTGTTATAAGAACATAATTCGACCTTAATTTCATATTGATTCATCTTTCTTCCTGCAAAAATTTTTTTAAAAAAAAAAAAATTAAAACCATCACATTATGTAAAGTTTAATACTGTAAAATTTACAGAAATGAAATTAAAATAAAATCGCATACTTACAAATCGGAGAGAGAATCCAGAAAATGAAACCTAAAAGCGGATGAAAATTCGAAAGAAAAGAGAGGTGAATTGTTGAGATTTGAATTGAGGAGAGAGAAAAATGTACTAATTGGATGATCAAAGAGAGCGGAAGGATATTAATTAATGTCTAAATTTGATTAAATGTTGACCCATTATGTTAGCTCATTTTTTTTAAGTGCTCCTCCATACTTTAGTCTAGAGGTATCAAAATTACACCCGATTCAATCCGATTTGAAATTGACCCAAAAAATACAGATTTGGACTAGTGTGAACATAATAATTTAGCATGACTCAATTTTAAAAATTGACTCGACCCGACCCAACCTCCTCAGATCCGATCCGATCATCCGAATTGACACCTTTACTTTATTCGATAGTCCTATAGGGATTAAAGTAATTCGGATTAAAATCGAATCGAACCGAATTAGTAATTCGGTTTGGTTGTTTTTTTTTTTTTAATTTGAATTGGATCGGTTTGGAAAGTTAAATGATATGGATTACGGTTTGGGGTTTAAAAAAACCGAAAACCGAATTACAAACCGAAATTTTGCCCCATTAATTACATTAAGACCATTTTCTTTTACAAAGTATCCCAACTCCTTTCCCATTTCATATATTTCTCAATTATCTTTTCTCGGTATCTCACTATCTCACAAAGAATGTATTTAACAAGAAAAGATTAAATGATTGTAGGAATTTTATGGGTGGAATTCGGGTTTCGGGTTTGAATGTTGCGGAAAAAGGAACAAATTTCGGTTTGGATTGGATTTAATTAGAAAAATCGAATTAATTCGGTTTGGTTTGGATTGGACCGAATCTTAATTCAGTTTGGACCCGATTTGAGAAATCCAAAACTGAATTAATTCGGATTGGATTCGGTTTTAGCTTTAATCCAAACTGCAAACTGAACTTTCACCCCTAATCCTTTACTCAGGTACGCATCAAGAGAAGTGAGAAGTTTTTTGTGAGATAAACGGATTTTGTTTATTAAATGACAAAATTATAAATAAATCAACAATTTTTTTAGTAAATATGGGCTCATAATTGTTGTTATAATTACGAAAATGTCATATTGGCTAAATATTTTTGTTGATTTATTTACGATTTTGTCACTTGATAAACGATTTTTTTTATAAATATTACTTCCTCGTTCTTTTTTTATTGCACCATAAGTGCTTTCACGCTTGTCAATGCATTACTTGTCTATTAATATCTTTAATTATACTTCGGTAAAAATTATAAAAAATTGATATTTGAAAAGTAGATTTTGAGACAAACCTAACTAGATCCCACATGACTATATTTTTTCTTACAAATAAATCACAAAAAATGGTCAAAGAAGCTTATGTGATTATGTGAATAGTGTAAGTCCTTATGGTGCAATAAAAGAAAAACATAGGAAGTATGAACTTTTTACTTCTTCTGTTGTGATATATATGCTGAGTGTTACTCAGTTAGTGTAGCAATACATAGAATAAGTGAAAATAGGATAATGTATGCATGTGGGTATTTTTACTTTAAAGATGAAAGAATAAGGGATTTAATAAATAAAATGGGGCTTATAAAGTGGGGTGATATATAGATGATAAAAAATAAAAAAAAAAGGCTGGCTTAAAAGATACGAAGGAAGTATAAAGTAAAAATGAGTAAGAAAAATGGATGAAAACAGAAAGTGAATAACACTTGGGAAAACAGAGGAAGTATGAGATACATCCTCTGTCCCTATTTTTTTGCTCCATTGCAAATAATTGGGTCAAATTTCAAAAATTTTGACTATAAATTTTCATTAATCAATAAAAATAATAATATGGTCATATGAGGTTTTATTGGATTCGTCTCTTTGTACTTTTAACTATTGCGTTTTTATAATTTTTATGCGTATAGAAATGAAGTAATATACATTTGCGATTTGAAGACCGTGTAAAGTCCAATGGGGTGAAAAAATAGGGAAGAGGGAGTAGTAAAGATACCAGTAAGTGAATAAATAGTACCGTTAGTTTTTTTTTTCTTTTTTTTTTCCCAGAGAAGAAGGACCCTGACCGAATCTGATCTCAACCCTCACGGTTTTTTTTGGTCAGGTATTTGCTGGTCAAACACTTTGAAAGTGAGGGGGGAAAAGTAAGGGATCCTCACCCTTAAAGTGCTTTTAGTGAGGATTGAACCCCCAACCTCAAGGTTGGAAGGTACAATCTTTCTCACTAATAGTACCATTAGATAGTGTAATGGTATTATAATGCCTACTGATGGTGTAAATGTGTCATGATATTTTTCTGGTAGTACAAATAAAGTTTTATGAAATAGGTAAATTTCAACACTAATAGTATCATTAATTAATACTTCAATGACAGTTTATATGTATCAATTCTAATACTATACAAAATATATACCATTGAATTGAAATTCAAATTTAATTTCATAGAAAATGATCAACATATATACCCCATTCTACGGCACGGTCGGGTATATATGTACCTAAAATTTTCCCCTATAATCCTATATGTAGCTCTTACAGCTATGAATAAGCATTTAAATCATTTCTAAATTGGTATTAATTTAGAAATGTATGACAAAACCACACATAAATAAGTGTAATGAATGTTATATTTTCAGTTGTTTTTTTTTTTCTTTAGTTTCTTATACGTTGCCCTAAGTGTTACGTATAGCAATTTCCATTTTTTTTTTTTTTGGTTAAATATAGGCTTCATTGTGGCCAATTGACCAGATCATATTGCCCTAAGTGTTATGTATAGCAATTTCCTTTTTTTTTTTTGTTAAATATAGGCTTCACTGTGGCCAATTGACCAGATCGGTAAAAAGAATATATATATATATATAAAAAATACCTAGCGACAATTTGATAAAAAAATAAATTCGTCGACAGTTTAGTAAAATGGTTAACCTTATGCGACAATTTGGTAAATAAAATAAACTCAGACACAAACTCTTCAAAATAACTATTTTAATTTGTTTTCAAATTTCTTATACTTCCTCCATTCTTTTAATATTGCACCACTTGTCTTTTATAGAAGTTTTACAAATATTGCACCATTTCTATTTTTGGACAAAAAATATATATGTTCACACTTTAAATACAAAACATACCCTTACTTTTTCACCCTTATTATTTAGTCTATGTTTAAATTACATGGACACTTTTGTATTTTTATCTTTCTCTCTCTTCCTTTCCCCACTACTAAAATTATTGTGCCCAATTTGTGTGGTGCAATAATAAAAAAAAAAAACGGAGGAAGTATTTGTTTTTTTCCCATCTATCTATACTATATACAAAAATAATCGCCAAGTAGGACACTTGGCAAAATTCTATGAAAAATTTTCCCTCCATTTTTTTAAGGTTTTATTTTTTTTTTTTGGAGGAAAATGCTATTTTTTTTATTAAAGAATGAAATTTTATAAAAAAAAAAAAGTATGTAACAAGAATAATGTTAAGGATTTTCTTCCAAAAAAAAAGAATTTTAAGGATATACGTTAGATAAATTTAAATAAATCATCGTTAATAATTCTTTCCTTTATAAATCTGTGCATTTGCACATGCGAGAGAATAAGATGAGATTCAAGTTCCATAATCAATATGTGATTTGTACAGACAGGTGTACCATGAGCATGGTACACCTAGAAGTACATACATTACATATTTACATATAAATAAAAGAACATTAGGACAAATTTAACATATTTTATTTATATGTAATGTTTTTAATTTTACATGTAATGTTTTTTTTTTCCCCAGAAAATATGGTGTACTTTCAGAAAACATGAGGTACTCTATATTCGTTTGTAATGTATAATAAATTATTATAACTACGATTTTTATTTAATATTAGTTCTTTTTCAGAAAACATGATATACTTTATGTTCGTTTGTAATGTATAATAAATTATTATAACTAAGATTTTTTTTTTAAAATACCCATTATTATATAATCAAATTCAAAGAATATATTTATATGTAATGTTCTTTTATTTATAAGTTATGTTCTTTTATTTATAGATAATGTTATTTTATTTATATGTAATGTTCTTTTATTTATAAGGTATGTTCTATTATTTATAGGTAATAATATTCCGGGTGTACCATGCGCATGGTACACCCACTTGTTCTATACTAATTTCATTCATTAATTAAATTTAAATGTATTGAACTTGAATGTGGTATTAGTCATTCCTAGTTTTTTTTTATTTTTTTCGTAGTTGTATATAGTACTTGTAGATTTTGTAACTTGATTGTTTGATGCAATACCGAAATTGAAAATTGTATAATACACTAGGGTGCACCATGCACATAATGCATCTGGTGATGTGGCATAACTAATTAGCATTAAATTAGTGAAAAATTAAAAAAAAAATAGTGAAAAATACTATAAAAAAAAACTGGGAGAAATTATAAGGAATTATTCCCTTTAAACTGCTTTTAGTTTTAAATTATTATCCTTAATGGACATTTTCCATTTTAAAAATATTTTTAAAACATTTTTGGGTTTCAATAATACAAAGTATATTCTTTGAATTTGGCTCGTATTTTCTTTGAGGTAACGAGTGATGCACAAATTCTTTTTTGAATTATCATATATCATTATTTTTTATTGTCGTATGTTCTTTGAGTTTGATCAGTGTGTTCTTCGGGTATGAATTATATGTTCTTTGCATTATATTTTATGTTCTTTTAACATATGTATGTTATTTTGAATTTTGAAATTTAATTTGAAAATGAAATCTTCGTTTTTTCTTAGTTGAAAATATTTTAGAGGGAGAAAACTAAAATTATTATGGAAAGTTAATTTTTGGAGAGAGAAAAAACAATTTTCGGGGAAATGACATCATTGGTAAAGTTTTTTTCCGTTAATGTGTAATTTTTCATAACATTTTAATAAAGTTTTTATCACGTTTTTTTTTGTAATGTTTTTATGATCTTTAATAATGCATATTCTTTGTTAAATACAAATATGTTCTTTTTCAAAAACCTACATGTTCTTTTTCAAATAGCTAAATGTTCTTTTCGTCTTTTTTTTTTTATTTAACCAGGTGCACCATGTGCATGGTGCACCCGGGTGCACAGATCATGCATTGTACCGAAATAGGATAACTTAACATGTACTAGAATAATAACCCATACAATTTATTATAATATTCAATTAATTCAAATCAATAAGTGATGATGAAGACACATTTATTATTGTATTATTTTCGATATGTATATACGAGAGATGTAAATAACAAGCTAGCTGCATCTAAAGTCCTTCTTTGAATACGAAGTACAATTTTGACTTTCATACAATCATGATATGAATACTACGTATTAAACTTGACCTGAGAAAAAGTCAAGTTATCCAGACCATAATTTTTTCCTATATAAAGGGTACCTATTGCAGCTAAGAAAATACAAGAAACGAACCAAATACACACTATTAAAGCTAAGCTAATATACCATTTTATCAAGTATCCCACACCACCTATCTTTAGCTTACATAATGAGAAATCTTTCATTTTTCTTCCTTTTTTGTCTACTATCATCTCTCTCATACGCCATAGAACTCGACTTTTGTGTCGGGGATCCTAGTCTTCCTAGAGGACCAGAAGGACATGCTTGTAAAGATCCTGCTAAAGTCACAACTGATGATTTTGTTTACACTGGTTTCCGTGGAGAAAAAATTCCAAATAATGTTTTCGGGAACAATGTGACATTGGCATTTTCAGATGTGTTCCCAGCATTTAATGGTCTAGGCATATCTATGGCCAGGTTAGATTTCGCCGTAGGAGGGGTAATCCCAGTACATTCCCATCGTACGTCGGAAGTTCTTCTTTTGGTGAAAGGTTCGATCATTGCAGGATTTATTGACACAAACAACACTGCGTATTATAAAAGATTAGAGGTTGGTGATGTAATGGTATTTCCACAAGCCATGCTTCACTTCCAAATCAACGTTGGTAAAACTCCGGCTACTGCATTTGTTAGTTTGAATGGAGCAAACCCGGCACTACAACTCACTCCTACCTCCTTATTCGCTGGGAATTTACCTGCTGATATAGCTCAGCAAATCACACTCTTAAGTCATGAAGAAGTAATGCGAATGAAGAGAATCTTCGGCACAGCCTAACAAAATTTCTTTCTCGAATTATTTCAAATTGTACCATAATAAATTCTATAAGATTGTAATAAACACGTGTATAACTAAGCATGACTTTTTTAAATTATCAATTGTGATCTTCCCGAATTGATTCGTTATTTCTTGTTATATGTATTATATATGTACCATGAGATATAGAAGTTACTTAGTACTTAAAATCTTGTGATCAAAAAAATTTCCTCACAATACTTTATACTCTCTCTGGCTTTGTTCATCTCATCTTATACGTAGAGTAATTAAAGCAAAAAATAAGTTTAAGTAATATTTTTATTTATTTATAATTTAATTCTAAGCAATATTAATTAACTTAATGCAAGAATAAGCTCTTTTTAGCAATATTAAGTTCACGTACAACCATGCACCATCACCCAAGGCATTATTTAGGCGTTAGACCTTTACATGCCATCTCTTGAAACCTTTTGATAATTTTTTTTTTTTTTTTGGAATTAATTTTTTTTTTAACAAAATAGATGGTACCTCACATCTCTGCAATTATGCAGGGAATGGGAGATCAAAAGGATTTAACAAAAATATAGTTAAGAAAATAAATAATTTAAAGTGTGCATTAACAAATGTAAAAATTCTAAGTTTAGCATAGTTTAAGAGAGATCAATAAGAAATTCTACTTCGTACATTGAATTAAAAAAAATATAATGCAAGTCAAACAACCAATCAAATAAAGATTGAAAAAAAAAGAGTAATAATTCTACTAACAGAACTTCCATTTGTAATTGATTGATATTTTGTACATATAATGTGGTACCGGTCGAGCCTCCACCAAGTAGCCCCTCGTTGCGCCGCCCCTGATTTGATGGTGTTCCATGTGTTTTCGAGGAATCGAGGAGCAAATGGCCTAGTATCAAAACTAAACTTGTTTAGCATGGGCGCTCTTCATCTGAGTAGATCATCAATCGGTGGAGTGCATGGGTTATTCTATAGTAGAAAATACCATATTTAATAAGAAAAATGAATCAACTTTTATAATATGGTGCACCTAAAAAGTAACGAAGTTTAGGTATAAAATATCATCTAAGGAGACGTTTGGTTTACATACCATAGGGGTTGAAAACTTGATTCTTAATACCCTTTGTTAATTAAAGTGTCATTGTTAATGTATTTTCTTTTGATACATTACTAGAGTTGTGGTATGAGTCATACTTACCTTCTCCCACCTAAAACACGACCCTGTGAACTTGTAGTGTGGCCTTTAAAATTAAAGTTTTTTTAAACCAAACATTAATTAGATGTGGATTTTAATACTATTTCAAACTCATATACCTCATACCCAGTACATAAAATTTATAAACCAAACACCCCGTAAAAAAATAATACAATATGACATTATTTGGATCTTTTACCAAAATGGCTAATATAACAAAAGTATTTACCAAAATGGCTATTTATGAATTTTAATTACAAAACTAGCTACAGAGTACATTATTATCTTGAATGGAAAATTACCCCCCCCCCCTTTTTATTTTTAATTTTATTAATTTTCCTTTGAATCAGTTAACTTCAGCTTTTTTATTATATTTTTTTTTTACTTCTAAGTTTTTTTTGGGTTTTAATTATTTGTGAAAATTCTAAAGCCATAGTTTATAATATCCCATTAATTTAGGAAAATACATTCAACATTGCAACACTTTTCAATTATTTAAAGTCAACCAAAAAATCATACAAAAAGTTCTTCTAAACTTCAATTATAACACACACACACCAAAAAAAAAAAAAAAAAAAAAAAAAAAAAAACCAACTATATCAGCAACTTTTGTATGTGGCCACATCGTGTGTTCAGCTGACACACACTAATTAACCCTTAATCGACGAGTAACCCCTGACCGATTGAATAACCCTTAACTGACTTAATAACCCCTTATCGACTTAGTAACCTTTGAAAGAGTGAGTAATCTTGATCGGATAAATCTTGACCGACCGAGTAAACTCCCTATGACACTAACAAAGTAACCCCCATAATGGTTGGCCACACCGTGTGGCCAGCCACATGTGAAAGTTTGTGGAATCATAACAGTAACTTTTATGTGCGGCTGGCCACACCGTGAGTCCAGCCGACACACACCAAGTAACCCTTGATCGATGAGTAATCTCTAACCGACCTAGTAACTCCTAATGGACTTAATAACCCCTGATCGAGTGAATAACCCCTGACCGACTTAGTAACCTAGTGAGTAACCCTTTATCGATTAACCCCTGACCGACCGAGCGAGTAACCTCTAACCAACCCATTAACCCATAACCGAGTAACCCGTGATCGACTTAGTAACCCCTGATCGATTGAGTAACCCCTATATCACTACAAAGTAACCCCCATTGTGATTGGCCACACCGTGTGGCCAGCCACATGTGAAAGTTTGTGGAATGATAATATCTTGATTATTGATAATAACTAGAGTTATACCATAACTGTTAACGAGAAAAACATTTTTTAAAATCCAAATCAGCGACTAACACTGACTTCTCCCAAGAGCCCGAAGATGAGAAGAAAACTACTTCAATTTACAATTTTTTGATTAAACTACTACGTGAATTGAATGTACAATTTTTGTGATACAATCTAAACAAAAGTTTAGAATTTTTTATAATCTTGAAATTAGGATTATTTCTTATTAGCGGCTGTTTAGTATATGTATATTGCCATAATGGTATACAGCTTTAAAATTTTCCAACTAATTTATAACCGAAAATACAAAATCCAAAAAAAACAAAAAAAAATTCAGAAATGACCATTTTGATAAATACTTTTGTTAAAATGGCGATTTTGGCAAAAGATCCGCATCATTTATATTCACTCATCTTTAACAATATGAGTCACCTTTATTTATATTTATTATGATTTGAAATACTTTGAAAGAAAATAAGCCAATTCAACAGTTTAAAAAAGTGTACCTCATAGGCCCTAACAGAGATACTATACACAAATCTAAAACCCCTCGCGCGCGACTACCCTCCAGCCCACTTGAGTACCTTATATAAACACCTAATCGGCTAATCTCCACCTTTCTGTCCCACCATCCGCCTAATCCCCGCCTTAGATGCTCCTCCAAAAAAAGTTCTTAAGTAACCCAATAAACTAAAATATATTACCAAAAACAATTGCTTAATATTACATAATTATTTAAACTCAAAAATCAAAATCTAAAAATAAAAGGTTGTATACATATAAACATAGAAAAAAAAAATGGTTTTCAAGCTCAAATGATGCTCCGTATCATAGTATGTACACATGATGAATGGCCATGGGTTGTTAGCTTTTAAATTGTTGATAACTATCTTGAAGTCTATATTTATGATTATTTGACTTATCCATTAGTGTATTTTTTTTTTTTTACTTATACATTTTTCTTTTTGGCTATACATATATGAAGAAGCATATTCTATGTCTTGTATGTTTTGATTTGAACATGGTATTAATTACTTTAATAGAAATAAAAACAATATTCTATGATAAATATAAAGTAAAGGCACAATTGTTCGAGATTATAGAGTCGTAAGAGTTATTTTGCCTCAAAACTTAAGTTGTCATTAAGGAAATTAGCAAATGAGTGGAAACCTAATATAACGACACGTTTGGTGAATACTGAATAGTTATCAATAAACCTATACTAAAGGTGAAACCTTTTTGACACGTCATTCTCTGATAAAAAGTTTTCCCTCTAATTTTTTATTTTTCAATTTTATTCTTTTATTTTAATTGTTACTATATCTTTTTTATTTTCTTTTTATTTTTTTTTCTTTTTTTTAGGGAAAATTGTTACTAAATCTAACATATCTTAAATTACACTAGAAGAAAAAAGGTAATGCGAAGCCCCAAATTGGAAGCGGTTCTTGAAATCCGCTTCCAATTCCGTACAAAAACCCGCCCAAAATTAAAAAAAAAGGGATAGAATTGGAAGCGGTTTTGGTTGAACCGCTCCCAAAAAGTAATTGGAAGCGGTTCAAACCGCTTCCTTTTCTTAAAAAAAAAATGCGGGATCTAACCTCCTTCATTTCCCCTTCATTTTGCCCAATACTCCATTTCGCACACTCCTCCTTCATTTCCCCTTT
Organism: Chenopodium quinoa; assembly: GCF_001683475.1. Classification (NCBI taxonomy): domain Eukaryota; kingdom Viridiplantae; phylum Streptophyta; class Magnoliopsida; order Caryophyllales; family Amaranthaceae; genus Chenopodium; species Chenopodium quinoa. The sequence goes on from NW_018743616.1 coordinate 484,686, forward strand.
CACTCTCACACACTGGCGCTCCACCACCACCGCCATTGCTAATGTTGTTGCTGCTTAACTTAACCCCTACCACCACCAAGTCATAAACCCGCCACGACCACTGCTGTTGCTACTGCTGCTGCTGCTCCGACGCTACTTGTGGACGTATTGCTGCTACTGTTGCTTATTGACGCTTCTCGCCGCATCCACCACACTCGGCCTCACCACAGGCATTGCTGTTGCGACGTTGCTTGTGGACCCCTCTCACCTTGCCCTCACTCACTCCATTGCTGCGACGTTGCTCCTGCTGCCCCTCTCACCTTCACACGGCACCACCACCACATCTCTCCCTCTCACGACCCCGCATTCCTTCTCTTTGTCCCTCTCAAATAGGGTGAGTTCATGCTTATTCTTACTACCTTATCTATTTTTTCTCAACAATTTCCCAAATTTTAGGGTTTCAATTTTAGTTAATCATATTATTTGTTAATTATTTTATTAATTATTTGTATACATAATGTTAATTGTTACCTTAATTGTATAATGTTATATGTTGTTTGAATTTGAGTAGCTAAAAAGTGATGAATTAATGAATGGATTGTAAGTAAGCTTAGTTTGCTTGTAGATAGTCCAATCAGCATTATATGAATGAATGAACTTGTGTTTTGTTAAACGTCAAACAAATGCAAATTATTGAATGCTTGCATCGTCATTTGCCTAGATACCCGTTCGAGTCTTTCTCATTAGGAGGAAGTCTTGAATAATCCCCGGTTGGGACTGTTCTTGGACGTTTAATCTCACTTAGGTAGTGAATGTATGTCTCTTATTCGATTTTAAGGAATATCTCGGCTTAGCATTTTGTCACTATGTTCTCTGGGTGCATATGTAGGTAAGTAATTACCTACGTTGTGTACTTGGAGAACTGGGGGGAAATGCTGCCGGATTTTCCTTAAAATTGGAAAGTTGACATACATTCACTAGTGAGATTAGACGTTCATGGATGGATTAGGTTGGACTGATAAGGACCTTTTAGGAGCATTCATTTTTACACTATATGTATGAAGGATATAAATGCATACTATGTACTTTGATTGACATAATATATGTTGCATTTATACATTATTTGTAATGTGTTGGTATGTGTAAAGACAATTTAAAATGTCAATGGATCGCCGTTGGATGTATGGTAGACGTGATACGTTGGAATTCTTTAATGGGGTCTAAGAGTTTTGCGAGAGTGCTTCACAATATCAGATCAGAACGGGTGTGAATGACCTTTATTGTCCTTGTGTCAATTGTAACAATGTCACAATGGTCGACAATGTTGATACAATAAGGGATCATGTGGTTTGTCATAGGTTTAGGCCTCAATATCATGTGTGGGTTTGGTACGGTGAAAAGGGATCGTATAGGGAGAATGTTGTTGGGAATGATACGCACGATAAAAGTGCCGAGATTCGTGCGGAAGATGAATATGGGACTGATGATGGTGGAGATGGGGATGAGGAGGGGGATGAGATCGAGGACGGTTGTGGTGATCACTTGGATGAGATGATGCATAATGTTGAAGGTGAATTTGGTGACTGATGTGATGTATTTGAGTCATTATCAGAGGTTGCCAAAAAGCCTTTGTATCCTGGGTCCAAAAAATACACCAAACTCTCCGCCGTGCTAACACTTTTTAACATTAAGTCAAAGCATAATTGGAGCGACACTAGTTTTACCTCTTTGTTGACTGTGTTATGTGACATATTGCCTGGTAGGAATGAACTTCCTAAGTCCTACTATTATGCAAAGAAACTCATGTGTCCATTTGGTTTGGAGTATAAGAAGATACATGCATGTCCTAATGATTGTGTTCTTTATCGAAATCAATATGAAGAGTTGGAGGAGTGTCCACGTTGTGGTAAGTCGCGTTACAAGCGAAAGAGTTGCAATGCTGGTATGAAGGGACCTCTTGCCAAGGTGTTATGGTATCTTCCCATCATTCCAAGGTTCAAGCGTCTATTTTCAATACCAAAAGATGCTAAGTACTTGAGATGGCATGCAGAGGGAAGAAAGAAAAACGATTTGCTGAAGCATCCAGCTGACTCTCCGGATTGGAAGAACATCGATATGAAGTTCAGGGCATTTGGTGATGAAGTCAGAAATTTAAGGCTTGGGTTGTGCACTGACGGTATGAATCCATTTGGCACTCTTAGTACCCAACATAGCACATGGCCGATACTTTTAGTGATCTACAACTTGCCTCCGTGGTTGTGCATGAAACGGAAATACGTAATGCTATCACTTTTGATATCGGGTCCAAGGCAACCTGGAAACGACATAGATGTTTACCTTGAGCCCCTTGTTGATGATTTGAGAAAGATGTGGGACGAAGAAGTTTCTGTTTTTAATGCCCATAAGAACGAGATGTTCCTATTTCATTCAACCTTTATGTGGACCATTAATGATTTTCCCGCATATGGCAACCTGTCTGGGTACAAGAACAAAGGGAATAAAGCATGTCCTATTTGTATCGATGACACACCAAACGTGTACCTTGAACACTACGGCAAAGATGTGTACGTGAGGACCCTAAGATTACTTAGGCGCGATCACCCATATCGTAGGCAGAAAAAGGCCTTCAATGGGAAAGTGGAAGAAGGGGCTGCGCCTAGGCCATTGAGTGGACAGGAGGTGTATGGTCGAGTGAAGGGTATACCAACTGTTTTTTGTAAAACATCGAAACCTTTAGACCCACATGCTCTCTTTAAAAAGGAATCGATCTTTTGGAAGCTTGAGTACTGGAAAGAACATGATGTTAGACATTGTCTGATGTGATGCATATAGAGAAGAATGTTTGTGATGCAGTTGTTGGGACAATTATGGGTATTCATTGCAAAACAAAGGATGGAAAGAGCGCGCGATTAGATTTGGAAGCGTGGGGGGTTCGTCCGGAATTGTGGGTCCATCCAAAGGTAGGGAAGGAAAAGGTAATGGAAAAGGTAAGCGAAGATGGTGGCCAAAAACGTAAGGAGGAGCGCAAAGGAAAGGGCACCGGTGTATCAAAGAAGAAAGATGATGGAAAAGGCAAGAATGAAAAGGTTTATTTACCTCTAGCTTGCTACACATTGTCAAAGGAAGAAAAATGAAAGTTTTGTGCTTGTTTGTACGACATTAAGGTTCCATCTGGTTTCTCATCAAACATGAAAAGATTTGTTTCCTTAAATGGGGAATTGAAGTTGACAAGTATGAAATCCCATGATTGTCACATGATGATGCAAGTATTCCTACCAATTGCAATTCGTGGTATTCTACCAAAGCACGTGAGAGAAGCTATTACAAGCCTTTGTTCGTTTTTCAATACCATATGCAGAAAAGTGCTTGATCCTTTTACACTTGATGCTCTCCAGGCGAATGTAGTTGTAACTTTGTGCAAATTTGAGATGTATTTCCCAACGTCATTTTTTGACATAATGGTGCATTTGATTGATTCTTCATTTGGTTCGTGAGATTAAGATGTGTGGTCCAATCTTTATGAGGTGGTGCTATCCTTTTGAAAGACACATGGGCACATTGCAACATAAAGTCAGGAATCCAGCCCATCCAGAAGGTAGTATGATTCAAGGGATTGTGGCGGAGGAGATTGGTAATTTCGTGGCAGAGTATGCTGCCGTTGCCGAACCAATTGGGCTTCCCACTTCCCGACATGAAGGGAAACTTGATGTTCATGGCACACTTGGGTCGAAACGGATCTCACCTACTCATGATCAGTTCTTGCAAGTTCACCTATTTGTGCTTCATCATGTTGCGGAGGTTCACCCATATTTAGAAGAGCACATGGATAGTTTGCGTGCCGAATTTCCATCAAAAGGGGAAAGGGCACTAATGCAGTTGCATAATAAGATGTTTGTGACGTGGTTCCATGATCGAGTTGTGCGTCAATTGGATGAGAGTGTCTCTGATACTATAAAGTGGCTAGCTTATGGTCCAAAGGAAGATGTTTATTCTTTTGAGGGATATAACACAAATGGGTATACATTCTAGACTGAGCATCGTGATCAGAAGTCCTCATCAACTCAAAATAGTGGTGTCACTCTTATGGCTTCATCAAGAGAGTTTGCAAATGCAAAGGATACAACACCGGTTGACGCATAATTATCCTACTACCACTAGACGAATAAGGTTAAAAGGCACCGGTTTAAACCCCCCCCCCCCCTAAGGCACCGGTTTTGAACCGTTGGGGATTTGAGGGATACCAAATCCCTAAAAATTTGGCACCGGTTCAAAACCGGTGCCAACTAAAGCAATTGGCACCGGTTAACCGGTGCCAACTAAAGTCGTACAGACATGCACAAAACATCCGTTTTTCTGCCCTTGACAATGTGTAGCAAGCCGGAGGTAAATAAGCCTTCTCATCCTTGGCATATTTCTTCTTCGACGCATCTATGGCCTTTTCCTTTCCCTTGCTCTTCCCCTTTCCTTTTTTCGAACTCATTTCAGTTTCCGTTTCTTGTTCCTTTCCCTTTGTAACCTTTTTCTGAGCCCACAATTCTGGATGAACCCCCATCTTTTCCAATTCTAACCGTGCACCTTTTCCGTCCTTTGTTTTGCCTTGTATATTCATCAACGTTCCCACGAGAGAATCACGCACATTCTTCTCTATATGCATTACATCAAGACAGTGCCTAACGTCATGTTCTTTCCAGTACGGAAGCTTCCAAAAGATTGATTCTTTTTTGAAGAGAGCAGTTGAGTTCGCAGCTTTTTCTGTTTTCTCAAATAGTGTTCGTATACCCTTAACTCGAGCATAAAACTCCTCACCAGTCAATGGCCTAGGCGCAGTCCCCTCTTCCGCTTTCCCATCGAAAGCCTTTTTCTGCCCGGTACGGGTGATCGCGCCTGAGCAACTTTCGAGTACGCACGTACACCTCTTTGTGACAATTATCAAGGTGTATGCTTGGGTTGTCATTAATACAAATGGGGCATGCTTTTTTTCCTTTGTTCTTGTAACCGGACAAGTTGCCATATGCAGGAAAATCATTAACGGTCCACATAAGAGTTGCACGCAATGTGAACATCTCATTCTTATGAGCATCAAAAACTGAAATCCCTTCATCCCACATCTTTCTCAAATCATCAACAAGTGGCGCAAGATAAACATCTATGTCGTTTCCAGGTTGCCTTGGCCCCGATATCAGAAGTGAAAGCATTACGTATTTCCGTTTCATGCACAACCAAGGAGGCAAATTGTAGATCACTAAGAGTGCCAAATGGATTCATCCCGTCCGTGCACAAACCAAGCCTTAAATTTCTGACTTCATTACCAAATTCCCCAAACTTCATATCAATGTTCTTCCATTGCAGGGAGTCGGCTGGATGCTTCAGCATTCTGTTTTTCTTTCTTCCCTCTGCATGCCACCTCAAGTTTTTAGCGTCTTTTGGTGTTGAGAATAGATACCATAACACCTTAGCAGGAGGTCCCTTCGTACCAGCATTGCAACTCTTGCGCTTGTAGCGCGACTTCTTGCATCATGGACACTCCTCCAGTTGTTCATATTCATTTTGATATAGAATACAATCATTAGGACATGCATGTATCTTCTTATACTCCAAACCAAATGGACACATGAGCTTCTTTGCGTAATAGTAAGACTTAGGAATTTCATTCCCGTCGGGCAACATCTCACTTAACGCGGTCAACAAAGAAGTAAAAGTACTGTCCGTCCACCCATGCTTCGACTTAATGTTAAAAAGTGTTAGCACGGCTAATAGTTTGGAGTATTTTTTTCACCCAGGATACAAAGGTTTTTTAGAAGCCTCCGATAATGACTCAAACACGTCACCTTCAAAACCACGCATCATCTCATCCACCCCTTCATCCTCGACCTCATCCACATGATCATCCTCAAATCCATCCTCATCACCATTATCAATAATATGTATATCATTCTTGTGTTCCTCGTCCACACGAATGTCATTACTTCTATCATCATGCACATCATTCCCATCAACATCCCCACTGTACTCTCCTTCTTCACCGTGCCAAATCCACACATGGTATTTAAGCCTAAACCCACGACAAACTACATGATCTCTAACGATATCAACACTATTGACCACCTTCACATTATTACAATCAACACATGGACAATAGAGGTAATCGACACCCATTCTGCGCTGATAAGATGAAGCCCTCTCGCAAAACTCTTGAACCCCATCAAAGAATTCCAATGTATCACGTCTACCATACATCCAGCCACGATCCTTCTCCATTACGTAAATTGTCTCTAAACATGGCAAGATATTACGAATAATGTATAATTGCTACATCTATTATATATGTAAATCAAAATCAAACACACACCATGCATATAATATTCATATAGATAAAATATGCATATATGCTTCCAAAGGGTCCTTATCACTCCAACCTAACCCATCCTTACGTTTACTCTCACTAGTGAATGTATGTCAACTTTCCAATTTTAAGGAAAATCCGGCAGCATTTCCCCCTAGTTCTCCAAGTACACGACGTAGGTAATTACTTACCCACATATGTACCCAGAGAACATGGTGATCGAGGAAATGGTAAGCCAAGATGTTCCTTAAAATCGAAAAAAAAAGACATACATTCACCACCTAAGTGAGAGTAAACGTTCAAGAACAGTCCTGACCGGGGACTATTCAAGACTTTCTCCTAATGAGAAAGCCTTGAACGGGTATCTAGGCATAAGATGATGCAACCATTTCATATATTTATTGTTGTATTTATTTGTCATTATATAATACACAAGTCGTAATAGGTAGCATGAAAATAGTTTTATCAAAACAATAAAGAGAAAGGTATATATATAGCTTAGAGAAGTTTATAATCCATACCAATACAATGGATGTATTCTTTCTAACTTCCTACTTGAGCTAAATATGTAGTCTTCAAGCTATACTTGAACTTCAATTCACATATGAATCTATAAAAATGCAAAAAGAAAAAGCAAAACAAAAAACAGAAGTTAGTAAGTATGAGAAATGGATATATAATAAGAAAAAATAGGGGCATATGATTAAGGAATGAGAGAGAAAATGGGGATAAATTATGAAAAAGCTAGCAATTGTAGCAACCACGCACGGCTAATTAACAAAACGACACACAAACGGCGTAAACTAGACAATGACCAAGACAAAAAAAACACACACCCTACAAAAAGGGAACACTCCTAGCACAAACTAGTCAAAAGCAAGGCAACATAACAACTACTAATTACAACACACTACTACACAGCAACACACCACCACCAACCACCAGAAGCACTACATCGCAGCCCATACAACCACTAATTACACCACCACCAACCACCAGCAGCACACACCATAGCCCATAAAACCACTAATTACACCGCCACCAACTACCACAAGCACACACCACAGCCCATACAACCACTAATTGCACCACCACCAACCACCACCAGCTCACACCATAGCCCATACAACCAATAATTGCACCACCACCAACCAGCAACACTACCACCCACAAAGAATGAGCAAAACAACCATCACAAGAACAGAAAGCACAACACAATCATCACAAGAACTAACAGAAAGAAGAAAGGCAAGCTCACCATAGTGAAGGGGGAGCCGTGACAAGAAGGTCGTTATGGAGGGGGAGCCGTGCGCGTTTAATCGACAAACCCTATTTACAAGAAACTTATAATTACTCAAAAAAGCCAAGAATGCCAAGGAATTCAATAGAGTAAGTGAAACCTAAGCTAGCTACTTACCTTGAAGCTGCTTCAATGGAGGAGAGATACGGAGTGAGGAGAATTGAAGGTGGTGCGTGCAGTGCGGCAACGAACTGCTTCAATGGAAGTATGAGAAAGCTAAGAACTGCTTCAATGGACACCAACGTCAATGGAGTATGCTTGGAGAAGAGAAGAGAAGAGGGAAATTTCGAGGGAAAAACGAAATGAAAAGGTGAAGGCGTTAATTAACCTAGCTAACCCGTTTTTTTTTTTTCAAATATGGCAGCGGTTTAAACTGGTGCTAATTAAAATCATTGGCACCGGTTTAAGGAGAACCGGTGCCAACTCTATGCCAAATTATTTTTTATTTTTTAATATATAAGTTGGCATCGGTTTGAACCGGTGCTAATTAAATAAGTGGCACCGGTTTAGTTTAGAACCGGTGCCAACTCTGAATTTTTTCAATCCCGCCCATTTCTTTTGGCACTGGTTTTCAAGAACCGGTGCTAAAGGGGGGGGTGCCTATTTCAATTTTTCTACTAGTGTACGGACGAATTAAGGAAATATGGGAATTAGATTACCGTGAGTTCAAGGTAGGTCTATTTAAAGTGTAAATGGGTCGATAATAATAGGCGCAACGTCAGACATGATGACTTCACTCTTGTAGACCTTGGCTACTTGCGGGATAGTTTGGAACCATTCATCCTTGCATCTCAGGCTAAGCAAGTGTTCTATGTAACTGACCCAACCGATCCAAAATGGTCCATTGTCCTTGCTAGTAAAAGAAGAATTTTATGGATTGGAGATGTTGAAGACGAGGAAGAATATGATGCGTTTGATGATTCGCCCCCTTTCACTGCCCCTAGACTTGATGTAGCAAATGATGTATATAAGGATGAAAATTATGTTCGATCAGACCACAATAAGAGAATACTTGAATGAGGTACTTTTTTTTATGCATCATAATAACAATCCTCATTTACGCCATTTTGAAATTCGTTCGCTCCTATAACCTTGTATTAGCATGAAATTAACGACTTTTAAGCATTTTCAACTTGTAAACATGTTTTGTATACCAAATATCAGCTGTTAGAAGGATTAGATGTGAACTAGTAATGAAAATACAGAAGTTGAGAAAGTTAGAACCTCATTTATGCCATTTTGAACTTCTTTCGCTCCTATAACCTTGTATTAGCATGAAATCAGTGACTTTTAAGCGTATTCTTGTATTTACTGATGACTAATTATTTGCATTGCTTGTGGTGGTAGGTGTGTACATAAAATGGGTGGTGATGAGTACCTTCACCACGAAGAGGATATGGATGATGAAGACAGTGGTAGTTCTCAATCTGATGACGAGTTGTATGATATCAATAAGGAGCCAGATTTGGGTGAACTAGAATACCAAGCTCATGATGAGATGCAGCGTAGGCTTGACGATTATGAGATAGCATCTGAATGTGCCCCCCTATTACGGATAATGTAGTTTCTGAGTTTGTACGAGATTCACAAGGGCAAATGCACACGCAACGTCAAGTGAAAACCACCGGTGGTGGAGAAGGGTTAAAGGCACCGGTGAAGAGAAAGGTTAGGGGTGCAACAAAAGCTTTTAAGAAACCCGGGGAAGCCATGGTTCTTGAGTTTGACGAGTTGGGTCAACCTACTGGGAAATGGCGCAGCAAATATTCCACTCACATTGGCATATTGACTCGTAAAATACCTATTAAACTTGATTGGCCCGAGATACCTAAAGAGTTGCTTCAAATGTTTTGGGATGATACGATGGTAAGTGTTTTTTATTTGAGTTTATGTCCAAATTTTTTTTACCAAATATCAATGCACATTCACTAAAATTCACCAAAGTCACCAAAGTCAGCAAAATTCACCAAAGGCTGGCTGTGCAGCCTGCCTGGGCTGCTGTGCAGCCGCCTAGGCTGGTTGTGCATTTGCCTGGGCTGCTGTGCAGGTGGCTGGCCTGGATGTGCAGTTGCTTAAGCTGGTTGTGCAGGCTGGCTGTGTAGGCTGCCTAGGCTGCTGTGCAGGTGGCTAGCCTGGCTGTGCAGCTTGCCTGGCTGTGCAGCCTGCCTGGGCTGCTTTGCATCTGTCTAGGCTGGCTGTTCAGCTGCCTAGGCTGCTGTGTAGGTATCGAGCATGTTTTTTTTCCTTTTTTTTTCCCTTGACTAACATGGACGTTTGCCATTCTTACAGAGTGCGTTTAGTATTCCTGATGAGTCAGACAAGAGAAAATCGCTTGAAAGTTGGTGCATTTTCTCCTATTTATGCACCTATAACCTTGTATTTGCTTGAATATGATTACTTATTAGAATTTTCAACCTGTTTACATGTTAAATATACTAAATATGATGTTTTTGAATGAGTCCATGTTAGTTTATATAGAAAACAAAGAATTTGGGTAAGTTAGAAGCTCATTTGAGCCATTTTCACCTACTTATGCTCCTATAACCTTGTATTTGCATGAAAAGGAATACTTTTAAGCAATTTCAACCAATACACATGTCAGATATACTAAATATGAGTTTTTAGAATGACTAGATATTAGTTTATAAGGAAAACAAAGAATTTGGGTACGTTAAAAACTCATTTGAGACATTTTCTCCTACTTATGTTCTTATAACCTTGTATTTGCATGAAAATGAATACTTTTGAACAATTTAACCTATAAACATATTAAATATGCTAAATATGAGTTTTCAGAATGAGTAGATGTTAGTTTATAAGGAATATAAAGAATTTGAGTAAGTTAGTAACTCACTTATGCCATTTTCTCTTACTTATGCTCCTATAACCTTGTATTTGCATGAAACTGATTACTTTTAAGAAACATCAACCTAGAAAGATGTTAAGTATCCTAAACATGAGTTGTTATAATGAGCCAAGATAGCTGTAACAGCCTAGGCCAGAAGCTAATGTAGTCTGCCCAAGCCACTGCAGCAGCCAAGGCACGCTGCCCAAGCAGCTGCAGCAGCCAAGGCAGGCAGGCCAGACCACTGTAGTAGGCCATGCAAGCAGGCCAGGTAGATGTAGCAGCCAAGGCAGGCTGCCAGGCAGCTGCAGCAGCCAAGGCAGGCTTCCCATGCCAGGCAGCAGCCCAACCAGGCAGTAGCCCAGCAGCCTCTACATGCACGTGATTTTGGTGCATTTTGGTGATTTTCGGTGAATTTCGGTGATTTTGGTGCATTTCGGTGATTTTGGTGAAGAAGCGCGTGAATGTGTTGAATTTCGTGCCTAATTGTTTGGGAATTTTGATGCCTAAGTGCTTGCGTATTTTGGTGATTAATTTTGAAATATTTGACATACTTTTGTTGTGATACTCATGACAATGTTTGGTTTTTTTTTTTTTCTTCTCTCTCTAAAGTTTTGCAAGGTTCAAAGGGAAGGCCTGTTAACAAGCAAGGAAATCAATGAAGTTCGCGACATGTGGGCTTTTTTCGTGACAATTAATGACATCTAGAATTGTCGTAGTGGTTATATTAGTTTGTAAGCTTGACTTTATTAATTAGTTATTATCAACATTATTTTAAGTACGTAGTTAACAATGTTTTTAGTATATTAACATTAATTTATAAGTAGAACGTAGTATTTGTATTGTAATCTTAATATATTTTGGTTTAATTAAATATTGTTGTTCATTAAATATATTAATGATGTTACTTTTTATATATATAGTTATTTCGTGTTATATATATCATTGTATTATTGTTTGTAACATTAATATTATTATTAATTAATAATATTAATTTTATTATTAATTAATAATAATAATTTTATATCGATTAATAATATTATTTTATTATTAATAAATAATACTAAAATTATTGTGAAAGGTCACTAATAATATTATTATATTTATATTATTAAAAATAATAATTTTTTTAAAAAAGGCTAAATTGGAAGCGGTTTGGCGCCAAAACCGCTTTCAATTACATTATACATTTCATAGGGGGAAATGGGAATTGGAAGCAGTTTGGCGCCAAAACCGCTTCCAATTCTCCACAAATTGGAAGCGGTTTGAACCCCTTCCAATTTAAGTTGACAATGGCAAGCCCCCCAAACCGAAGCGGTTCAAAACCGCTTCCAATTAGGGGGGTTGAACCGCTTCCCATTTAGTTTTTTCTACTAGTGTATTACCATTCTTGTTGTTGAATCTAATAATATATTTTGTTTGGGGTCCAAATAACTTATATTTGAGCCCAGTCCACAATTGAAAATAAACAAAGCCCAATAGGCAAGGTTCAACCCTCAAACTTTCAAGCCAAGTCAGGTAAAGCAAGGCCCAGTCAAATGGAAGCCCATTTGGCTCCTCAAGCCTATTCCACTCAATTGGAACAAGGTATAAAAGCTCACATTCTTGCATAATTACATTCATTCACACAAATTGCCTCAAGCAACAAATACTCTTGCATAGCTATTCTCTCTTGGTCTTACCCTCGTACTGAATTCGGCATCGGAGGGGCCTTCCTCGGCACAACCCCCGAGGTCAGTTTACCTTTGTTCAGCTGTGCAGGAAACCCTCAATTCGGTCATCACTCGAATTGGGCTTCATCTCCACTCATCCGAAGGACTTGTTGAAGGTCCATTGTTTTCTGACTGAAACAATTTGGCGTCGTCTGTGGGGAATCTTACAAAAATTCAGCCAAAAATCTCATACCAATCTTAGCCAGCGCAAAAAAAATGACTAAGAGTGGCAAAAGTTCCAAAAAAGCGAGAAAGATGGGCATAATAACGGTGAGGACCGATAGGACACCTTCACCGTCGCCTAACCATCTGCTTCTAACTCTCCGAGAAGAGAAAATCTACGCGAGGGATCTCCCTCCCGACGGGATCACCAAGCTGGGAACTCGCTGAGGGAGAGCGATGCTCATAAGCGGAGCCCTTCGCAAAGCATGCATTCAACTCCTCCTACCGGTCCTTCGACTGAAGAGGTGGCGAGGGCAGTGGCTGTCTGCATGGAATTCATGAAAGCCCTGGGTGGACGCCTCCCATCCACGCATACCACTCCTCCTTCACCCCCGCCGAGGTTAGAAAGCCGGAAGAGGAAACTGACTTCGGGAGGGGAAAGGCAGATTCCACTCTCCAAGGGGGAGGGAAGCAGAAGAGCTGAAAGCCTGGGCAAGGCAGGACGGGAACAGTGAGGGGACTCCGGTCACTTCGAAAATTCCCAAGTCCGAAACTCAAAGGATAATCCAAGCAGCCACAACGCTTCTCGCCGAAGCGTTTACGAGCGACTTAGGGAAAGGGAGAAGGGCATTCACAGTCGTCTCACCTATCCCGAAGGCTCTCGCCCAGAACTGTCACGTGGAGGGACACCCCTCACTTCAAACTCTCTAAGAGGGAGAAGTGAAGTTCCTTCGGAAAGGCAGAAGGGAAAAGCTGTGATGGTTCCTACCAGTTCCCCTTTCCAGAAATGGATATTGGAGGAACATGTGCCGACAGTCAAAATTCCAGCACACATCACTTACGATGGTACTTCGGATCCGAAGGACCACATAGCCTCTTATGAGGGGCATATGTACCTTAACCCCAGGTCCGAAGCTACCTGGTGCAAATACTTCCCTACAACCCTTAAAGGTGTTGCCCAATCATGGATCACCAAAGGGCTGAAGGAAGGCTCTGTAACGGGTTGGAGTGATCTCGCCAACAAGTTCAAGAGCAAGTTTTCCACGGCTAACCGCCGAGAGAAAACTACTGTAGAACTGATGAGTCTGCAACAAGCGGAAGACGAAAGTCTTCGAGATTACTTGACTCGCTTCAGAAACGAGTCGTCCAGAATCACAAGTCTGGACCAGAGCCTAGCCATATTCGCACTACGGAATGACTTACAATCTGGAAAGTTTTTGGATTTCATGGTCATGCATCCCCCGCAGACCTTTGAAGAAGCCCTCGATGCTTCGAATAAATTCATCCGAGCCGAGGAATGGAACAAGGCCAAGCTGCAATCTCAATCCGGGCTTGCAAAGCCAAAAGGGCAGCCAGCCGAAGTTCCAGGGTCGAGGAAAGGGAAGGAAAAAGCCTCAGAACCTCCCTCGACCACAGAGCCGAAGAGGGACAAGGCCCCCTACATGGGAAAATTTGAATCTTACACCCCTCACACCTTACCACGTACTAAGATCTTTAGTGCGACGAGGGAGGAGGGAAGATTCAAGAAGCCGAAGCCACCTCCTTCTTGGCATCAGAAGAAGGGGAAAGATCATTGGTGCGATTTCCATGAATCATGTGGGCATCGCACCGAGGATTGCCTCCAGCTGAAAGTCCAGATTGAAGAACTGGTCTAGAAAGGGTACTTAAGGAAATATGTCGTGGAACGCCGTGAAGAAAAGAAAGCTGAGAGAGACTCTCGACAGGACCTGGATTACCACTGGAAAAGGGACAAACCTCCCGAGGGAGGAAATCATGACATATTAACCATTTCCGAGGGTATTTCTCGGAATGCACTGAAGTGCCATCTGAGGGGGCTGACCCATTAGATCCATCATGCTGAATTCACAAAACCGCAGTCTCCGGTGCCAAACATGCTGTTCACAGCCGAAGACTGCAGGGGGGTGGTGTACCCCCATGATGACCCACTAGTATTCATGGTGGGCATTGCAAACCACAACGTCTATCGGACACTGATAGACGGTGGCAGCGGGGCGAACATACTTTTCCGAAAGGTCTTCGACTAAGTGAAGCTGAAAAGCAAACACTCGACCCCGGTTCCCTATCTGGTAATTGGGTTCAATGGCTCTCCTTCATATCCAGATGGGAAAATTCTTCTTCCCGTCAGCCTCGGCCAAGACCGGGCAAGACGAAGCATCATGGCCGAATTCTTGGTCATCGATGCCCCCTCAGTATACAACGTCATTATGGGGAGACTCCTCATCCATGACGCTCAAGGAGTTGTCTCAACGTACCATCAAGCAATGATCTACGTTTCGGACGAAGGGCGCTCCGAAAAAATCTTGGGCAGGCAAAAGGAAGCTCGGGAATGTAACTTCCACAAACCCTTTAAAAGTCGCCGCAGTGACGAGGATGATGAGGAAGAAAAAGAAAAGGAGCGAGGTACCAAAAGGCCAAAAGGCTTAAGTGCTTCGGCTTAGAGGTCCTCAAGAAAAAGAACATCTTTGGGGACTAGAAAGGCTAGTTCCTCAGCTGGGCCGAAAGATTCAGACGGGGATCATCCGAAGAAGGGGAGGTCTGCTGATATTGACAGTAGGCCCGCACCAGAAGAGCCTGGCTCCAAAGCAATGGAGTCAGACGAACAAACTGAGTCAATACCGTTAACCGAAGGAGATACCGAAAAATGTGTCAACATCGGACAAGGGCTCGATCCGAGCGTCCGGGTTGAGCTAATCCAACTCCTTCGGGACAACCGAGATGTGTTCGCATTCTCAGCAGCTGACATGCCGGGAATTGATCCGAACCTTATCTCCCACAAGCTTAATGTTGACCCCACATGTCAGCCAGTTAAGCAAAAGAAGCGGAATTATTCTGCTTAAAAGAACTAAGACATCGCGTCCAAAGTCAAAAAACTTCTAAACGCAGGGTTCATCGAGCCTTGCCAATATCCAGAATTGCTGGCGAATATGGTGATGGTTTAGAAGGCTAATGGCACCTGGAGAATGTGCGTCGACTTCACGGACCTAAATAGGGCCTGTACGAAGGACTTCTATCCCTTGCCGAGAATCGATCAGTTAGTCGACTTGACGAGTGGCCATACTCTGCTTAGTTTCATGGACGCATTTTCTAGGTACCATCAGATCTTCATGCACCCCGATGATAGAGCTAAACCGGCATTCGTTACAAGTGCTAGGGTGTACAACTATAAAATGATGCCCTTCGGCTTGAAAAATGCCGGAGCGACATATCAGAGGCTAGTGGACCAAGTGTTCGCCGAACAAAAAGGTCGTAACATGGAAGTTTATGTTGACAATTCCATCGTCAAAAGCAAAGAAGCGAAAGACCATGTTGTGGACCTAGCCGAAATCTTCGCCACTCTGAGAAAACACCAAATGAAGCTGAATCCGAAGAAATGTGTCTTCGGTGTGAGGTCAGGAAAGTTCCTGGGCTTCATGGTCAGCAAGAGGGGGATTGATGCCAATCCCGCCAAAGTTCAAGCAGCTCTCGATCTTCCCGAGCCAAAGACAAAAAGAGACATTCAGCGTCTCATGGGAGGATGGCTGCCCTTTCCAGGTTCATCTCAAAAGCCTCGGAAAAAGGGCTGCCCTTCTTCAAAGCGCTAAAGTTGCGAAAGTCTAAAGAGCTCATATGGGAAGAAGAGCAAAAAATAGCTTTCCAGCAGCTCCGAGAGCACCTGGCTAATCTCCCAACGCTGGCAAGACCAGCCGAAGGAGAAGTTTTGTACTTATACGTCGCAGTTAGCCCTGCCACAGTGAGTGCGGTGCTGCTGAGAGAAGAAGAAAGGGTTCAACAACCGATCTACTTCGCCAGTCATACTTTGACTGATGCCGAAACGTGCTACCCCTTGCTCGAAAAAGTTGCATATGCAGTGGTAGTAGCGGCTCGGAAGTTAAGGCCTTATTTTGACTCACATCAGATAGTGGTCTTAACGGATCAATCGCTAGAAAAAGTCCTCGGCAAGGTTGAAAAGTCAGCCAGACTAACAAAGTGGGCCTTCGAGCTCACTTAGTTCAGCATAAGCTATCAGCCGAGGGTGGCCATTAAGGCCCAAGCCTTAGCAGATTTCCTGGCCGAATGTTCCTATCAGGAAACACTCGACGAAGGGAAGGGGACTTGGACTGTATTCACGGATGCCTCAGCCACCGTAAATGGTTTGGGGGCAGGGATAGTGATTACCTCTCCCGAAGGCAAAAACATCGAGTATGCACTCAAATTTCCGTTCAAGGCTTCTAACAACGAAGCAGAATACGATGTAGCAATTGCTGGCTTAGAACTGTGCATAGTTCTCGAAGCCGAACACGTCTGTTTAAAAACAGCCTCTCACCTGGTCGCTAATCAGATCCGGGGCGAATATGAGGCAAAAGAGCCCTCCATGATCTCTTATCTCGCCAAGATCAAGTTAGTCATAGCGAAGCTGAGAACTTTTGAAATTGAGCTGATCCCAAGGGGTTAGAATTCTCAAGCCGACGCACTTTCCAAACTTGCAAGTTCAACTGTCGCTGAGCTGAACCGATCTGTATATGTGGAAGTGCGCCGAAACAGAAGCATTGACCAAGAAATTGAAGTCCAATGCGCCGAAGCTGAACTAAGCTGGATGGATCCCATCCTAGCTTATAAGCTTCAAGGAACCCTCCCCGAGGACAAGAACCTGGCCGCAAAAATGAAAAAGTCCTTCTCAGCCTCACTGCTGAAATGCATGGGCCCAACAGATGCGGATTATATCCTTCGGGAAATCCACTTCGGCATCTGTGGAAACCACATAGGGGGAAGGGCCCTGGCCCATAAAGCACTACGGGCAGGGTATTACTTGCCAACCATGATCCAAGATGCCAAGGGCCTGGTGTAGAAATGTGAAAAATGTCAGAAATTCGCACCAGTTATTCATCGGCCGTCGAGAGACCTTCAGCCGATTCTGAATCCACTCCCCTTTGCTTAATGGGGATTGGATATCTTGGGACCATTTCATGAGGTTCCTTATCAAAAAAAGTGGTTGATAGTCGAAATTGACTACTTCAGCAAATGGATAGAAGCCGAAGCAGCTTCAAACATAACTGAGCAAATTGTCAGAAAGTTCATCTGGCAGAACATCATTACTCGCTTCGGCATCTTAAAAGTGTTTGTCTTCGATCATGGGAGGCAATTCAATAATTTGCCGCTGAGGCGGTAAACAGACCAGTTCGGCATTAAGCTGGCGTATTCAGCGGTTTGCCATCCTAAAAGCAACGACCAAGCTGAAGCCGCAAATAAAAAGATCCTCAACGCTCTCAAGAAGAGGGTCGAAGATCAAAAGTGCAAGTGGATAGAGGAACTTCCTGGAACCCTATTGTCACTTCGGAAAACCGAAAAAGAGGCAACGGGATATTCACCTTTTGAATTGGTGTATGGATCCGAAGCTTTTTTACCAGTGGAAATTGGCTCAGAAAGTCTTCGAGTCAATCAGTTCTTAGCCGAAGAAAATGAACATCTCATGAAAGAGTCTCTTGATTTCTTAGACGAGATTCGAGATTCGGTAAGAGACAGAATGGCAGCATACAAGCAAAGAATTAGCAAGTTCTATAACCGATGAGTCCAGGCAAGGCCCCTTAAAGTTGGGGACCTTGTTCTTCGGAATGCCGCAGCTGTCCAGAAAAGTCGCATCCACGGAAAACTCTCAGCTAACTGGGAAGGACCTTATGAAATATACGATGAGCTCCAGCCGGGAACTTATCGGCTTCGGCAGTTAGATGGAAGAATTGAAAAACCACTAGAATGCAGATGTACTTAGGAAATTTCATGTGTAAAACCCCAATGCGGGAGAAAAATCTATGAAAGTACGTTTTCTTCAAATCAATGAAAGGCCTTTGAGCCACAATTAGTCACAATTTCATTATGTTTTTATTATTTCTGTCTTCTTCTTTTTTTGAAAAATTCAAGGTTTACACCCGGTGCTGTCTGAAGTATTGCAAAGTGATGCACTGTACTTCGGCAAGCCGAAGAACCTGCCGATACGGGAGCAAAAAATAGAACCTCGAGGTATTGCATAACGATGCACTGTACCTCGGACGAATTTAAGGAATAGCCAAAAATAGGAATTGATAAAAGGCCCGAAGCATTGCATAATGATGCCCTGTGCTTCGGCAAGTTAATTCCGGGTGATGGTTACACCTCCGAAGTATTGCATAATGATGCCTTGTACTTAGGATGATCATCGCCGGCACTGTGTCCAAGATAGTCATTCCCTCGGATGAATTGAAACCAAGCAGAATATAAGAAACAAACATAAGTGTTCAAACTATTAAGTGTCAAACGTTCGGCTATGCTGAAAGAATGAAAGCAATATCTCAGAAACTCTGAAGACTTTATCTTCAAAGTTCTGGGGGGGCAAGAGGTAGTCACCCAGTCTAGCTCTAAGCCGAAGCTCAACACTTGGAAAAATTTTCGTAAAACATCTGAGTAAAACGAGCAAGGCAGAATAAACATGCAATGGATAAACATTATCAGCTAGATGATTTGTGAGCCGAAGCTTTGTACTTAGCAAAATTTTGAAGCAATTAAAAAACAAAGATAATCAATTAATCAGGGATGAGAAGGGATATCAGCAGAAACGCTGAGAAAATATTCAAGTATAGGGTTACAGAAATTCAAAGTCGGCAGCCGCCCACAAAGCGGAAACACAACTGCCGAAAGTACACAAAAACAAATTATAAAGTTTGTACATAGGCAGGCTGAAACAAAAGAGAACAGGCAAAAGCTGATGCGACATTTACAAATTAAGTGCACGTTGATCCGCATGACTCAATAGATGACTGCCCGAATTCCTATGCTTCAGCATTCTCGGGAACGTTATTCGGGGCAGCCAAAGCATTAGCATCGGGTGAAGAGGAAGCAGGATGGATGGCATTCAGCTCTTTCGCAGCTTCTTTCTCTCTTTCCTCATTCTCAGCTTGGTGAGCCAGGAATGCAACCTCAGCTAGACTGGCCTCATACATATGAGCATCTTCTGGATCCATGGACCAGGCCTTAGCCTGATCCTAGTTAATTGTAGGCTCAAGATGAAAGGCCAGTCGCCGAGCAACCTTCCAACCATTTTCATATCCTTCAGTATATTCTGCTTCGGTATAGATCTTGGTGTTCAGCAATTTCTCAGCAGCAGCGAGATCAGATGAGGCCTTGGAGGATGCCTTCTTCTCAGCTTTCAGCGCATCCTTCAGCCTTTGGACCTCAGCTTCGAGCTCAGATTGCTTATCCTTAGCTTCTGTGCGGATAAGAGCAATCTGGTTTTCCTAATCTGAAATTAACTGTTGCCGGGATTCAGCCTCTTCCTTCATCTTATTCTCGATACAAGCCTTGAACTCAATAATGGTATCGGCTCCGCATCCTTTCATCAAAGACTGACCCTCTTCAATCCAAGGAAAGACAGTTTGTTCCAGGCCTCAGCAGAAGGAGCGAAAATTCTCGTCCATCCTTTGCATCTCCATCTTTGTAGCTGAGGTCTCATCTTCAGCCTTAAGTTGCTTTAGCTCGGTTAGTCAAGCCATATTTTCAGCTTCCTCGGCCCTGTCTGCTTTGGACTGCAGCTCATCATTCATTTCAACAGCCAAGAAATGATTATGAACAACCTGTAAAATATCCAGTCAGCAAAAACGGAGATCAGCCGAAGCCCAATACTTTGAAAAATTTTCTCGAAAAATATACATATATAGAATGATATATACGAAGAAAGAGAAATCTAGAGAAAATTTTATGTGGGAACTCATCTGCATCAGCAGCCGCTAGTTCTCTAAGAAGGGATTCGACACTTTACCAAGAGGCTCGGCAGCCCCGGCAGCAGCGCCCGCAATCCAAGCCTTAGCCTTGTCCAGCGCAGATAAATTGGCCAGATGGCCGAAATGAGCGCTGGTTGTGTCACGCTTGGACTCGAACAAGGCCCGGGCATGCTCTGGAATGGGGACCAAGGGCACTGAACCGAAGCCCATATTAGAGGACTGAAAAGTCTTGAATGAATCGGCAGCAGAGATGGAGGGCACTTCTTCATTTTTAGGCTCTTCGGCCTCAGCCATCTGCGGATCAACCTCAACAGTAGCAACGTCCCCTGCACGGATATTCAACGCATCCACTTCTTGCTGAATATTCTCTGAGAACATCCCAGAGTTATGAGGAGGAGGCGAAGGAGAGGTCTTCAGCTCAACAACTTCTATAAATACCTCCTGAGATGGAGAGGTGACTTCCCTCGTTTCTTTTTCTTCTCGAACCTCTTCGTGCCGAGGTTTTTTTGGCAGGTGGCTCTGGTGCCTTAAATTGTCCTGGACGGACAAGGATTCTTCTCCCACCAGCCATATCTTCGGCAGTGGTTTCAGGAAGGGGGGCAGCTTCTTCTTTCTCTACTTCTTCCCCTTCGGACTGTAGAAGAGAGGAAAGAGGGGGCAGGAGGACGTGTAAGCAAAGAAAAAAAAAACGCAAATCTTTCAACCGAAGCCTTATATTTAGCAGAGAATTGTTAAAAATCTACAAATTGTTCAATTCCTAACAAGCTGAGCAAAGTAGAAAACAACATGCATCCGAAGACTTGTAGTTAGAAAAATTCTTACAAGTTAAGAAAGCTATGGGCAACATGCATACTTAGAAAAAATTTCATGCGAATTAAGGTATGGAAAAAATGCAGAAGAATCACGGACTTACCGAAGGCCCGAATAGTTCTTCAGTGTCTTCCTCGTCCGAATCCTGCTCTTTCTGTGGTTCGGATGGAGGGGGTGGATGTGCGATGCCGCCTCTCGGCGTAGCAGCGACAGCAGCAGCAACAACTTCTTCTTCAGCTGAATGAAGAAAGAAGGGGTCAAGCTTCTTATGCCAGGGCTTCTGCGCCAGATATTCAAAAGCGATGACCACTTCTAGCTTTCTCGGCTGCAGCGCGAGGGGTCGATCCTTGACCGCGGTGATTACGGGAGTGTTGGTGATTTGCTCCCTCGTCTCGCTGATCCCGAGAACGTCGTAATCGATACCCGAATTCTCTTCACAGATCTCTGAAAAAGCATCAAAGCAAAACATTAGTTCGGATGAAAAATTTCGGACTGCAGAAACTTAAAAACACAAACTAAAAGTTTCGGCCCCAGCCGAATCACTTACCACCTTGGTATCATCGGCTGAGGCCGACAACTGCTAACATCTTCTCCTGGAAGATATAATGACAACATGGCAGCCAAACAGTTGGCACCGTGGTCATTCAGCCAGTAGCGCCAGGATTGACAGTTCGACCAAAGAGCGCCATCTGCTGACGATCCGCTTCGGTAAAATCGTTAGAGCCGATGCTAGACATCGAAGGATCAGGTATTCTTGTATAGCGAGGCCCCCTGAAATAATTAGGGTGATCCTCATCTGAAGGGGCTCGCACCCAGATCCATTGGCCCCGCCAATGTTTGTCTGATGTATCATTCAGATAGGTGGTCAGATAACCCTTCTCATCTTCTATCTGCCACCAACCGTTGTCGTGCCATTTGCTTGATTGGGTGTTCAATGCTAGTTTATGCGTGCACCGAAAGCAATGGACGCTTGGCTCCAGCCCATATAAAAGGCATACCCACAGATAAGTCATGACCCTCTTGATGCTAACAGGGGTCAGCTGAGCTAGAGAGATGTTGTACCCGTTCAACACTTTGATGACAAACGGATAAATGGGAAATCGCAGCCCATTCTGCAGCTGCCGAACATAAACCCCGATATAACCAGGAGGGGCTCGGTAGATCCTATCTAACTCTATGGGCATTCGGCACCAATAACCATCGGCTTCCATAATGCCGTAATAAACTTCCAGTTGCTCGGCAAATTGATACCGAGCATCATTTTCCAGCCACCAAGAGGATGGCTCAGTCATCAACAAGCCTGAGTTCTCAGACTCATTAGTCCACTCCTGCTCTTCAGGAGTCAAAGGTCTGGGTCTCGAGATGACCCTTCGGCCCGAAGTACTGGCTTCGGCTGTCTCAACTGGAGGGGCACTATTTAAAGGAACAACCCTAAATCCTTCACCACTCGAGGAAGCGGCGACCTCAATTCTGGCATTGGGGTTACGCCCGCTCAAAAACGACATCATCGCCAAAGGACGATTACACCTCAAAAAAACTGCGACGCTTTTCTACCGAGGCACTCGCCTCAGATTCTATTGGTCTCTTTCCGGGATTGCCGGCCATTGCGAAGTCGGCGGCGACGTGAAAAGGACGATAAAAGGGGGAAAAGTTTAAAAAGGGAAAATCCGAATGAAATTCGGAGAAAATTACCTCTATCAGACTCGGAATTCGCCGATCTAGTAGTTCGGAGCAACGAATTGTGCGGAAAAGCTTCGGAAAATGCAGATTTTAAATTCGTGAAAAAGAAAAGTTGTGTTTGCGCGAGCTTGCTGGGAAGTGAGAGCAAAATACGAATGTGGGTTGATTTGTGAATGCCGGAAATAGTTGTGCAAAAACAAGTTAAATATCCGGTAAAAAACCCTCACTCACTTAATTTCAATGCACAACTCTTCAAATTCTTCCCAGGCCAATTGCAAACCGCCAAAATTAATTATCCACTAAATTCTTTCCACTTCCCCACTATCGTTAATTAACCGTCATTAAGGTTAATTAATCATTATTAACGGTTACTAAACCGTACAAATTCCTCAAAACAAAAATTTAAATTATTTTCATTTACTTCCCTCCAAATCTCTCAGCAGCTGAAACCCGGCCCGTTATCCTCACGAATCGAGTCTAGGGGGCAAGTTGTTTGGGGTCCAAATAACTTATATTTGGGCCCAGTCCACAAATGAAAATAAACAAAGCCCAATAGGCAAGGTTCAACCCTCAAACTTTCAAGCCAAGTCAGGTAAAGCAAGGCCCAGTCAAATGGCATCCCATTTGGCTCCTCAAGCCCATTCCACTCAATTGGAACAAGGTATAAAAGCTCACATTCTTGCATAATTACATTCATGCACACAAATTGCCTCAAGCAACAAATACTCTTGCATAGCTATTCTCTCTTGGTCTTACACTCGTATTGAATTCGGCATCGGAGGGGCCTTCCTCGGCACAACCCCCGAGACCAGTTTACGTTTGTTCAGCTGTGCAGGAAACCCTCAATTCGGTCATCACTCGAATTGAGCTTCATCTCCACTCATCCGAAGGACCTGTTGAAGGTCCATTGTTTTTAGACTGAAACATATTTTATGTTAGTAAATAAAAGAAAACATGTCCATGTCTAACTTATAAATTATCAACAATAAGGAACTCAATTATATTAAAACAAATCTAAAGTTATGGAAGAATAATTTCCTACAATAAACATTTATAAAAAGTCTTAGTCAACGTAACATAAAAAAAATGTATAAACTAAGTACCATTTCTCTCAAAAAAACTAAGTATCATTTTGAGAACTATAATTTTTTATGTGTATACAATTACTTATTCAATTAATTTTATATTCACTTGTATGTGGATGGAGTTTCATTACCATGATATTGAACATGAGTAACACATTTACCCACTTGTAGATATCGTGCTCTCTGAATCTAACCCGCGAGGATTTGAGTATTTGACCTGGGGTGTTACAGGTGTAATAGTACTAAATAAAAACAAAATCCAATTTATTTAAGTGGAGAAGAAAACATAGCTAATGAATATTTGAAATGGTTAGATGCAATGTCTAATTCTTATTTTATTTCTAAATAGTAAAAAAAAAAAAATTGTCTGTGTTAACAGTACATTTATAACTGTCCCAAATAATATGATATATGTTACTACTGTTTTAGGGTAAGATCACACGTGACACATATACTAATAATCGTTTTTTTAATTCATTTTTTATACCAATTAGTATACTTACCATTGATATAAGGTATCATGGGTTGCTACTCACCCATTTGTCATAAATATTGCCAACTAACTAAATATCTGTGTTGGAACAAACCATTTTAGCACATATTGGCATATCAATACAGACAAATAAAAGCTATAAAACCACCTGATAAGTGGCCCTAAATTGCGTGGGAAAAAGACTGTACTTGAGCTTTTTGTTCCGTTGTCTTCTTCGGACACCCTACCATTAAAGGGAATCACTTCCAACAGATGGACAATTATTTGGGATGTTTTAGGGTTTTCATTTCATGTCAATTCATAGTTTTTAGCTACTCCATTATATTGTTAAATCCTATTCATGATCCATACTCTTACGTTTTAAGTTTTAGTTTTATACTCAAATTAATTATATACGTATGCATCTTAATCAACATGTAAAATTGTTTTTGCGAAAATGGATTGAAATTAATATTGAGGATTAATAGCACATTGAACAAATTGATTAATGTGCTATATTTGAAACATGTGGATTAATCTACACATAAGAAACTTACAAATTTATAAAGTACGTTTTTATTTTGTACAAAATTTATCATAAATTGTAGGATAATATTATGATTAAATGACTTCCCTACTGAACAATATTGCGGTAGACCGTTGGGGTTGAAGTTTAACACAACAACGTGTGAACTGTACGTGTCTGAATCTAGTGTTGGATTAGTTAAGATTGATCGAAAGGGTGGTGTTGCTACTTCGATAGTAACTAGTGCTGAAGGAGTTCCATTTCGTTTTCTAAATGCTTTGGATATATATCCGGGTCAAATTTAAAACTATGGTTTTTATCGAAGTGAAAGTTGAAACCAAAGTGAGTCGTGCATTATGCACGAGATTTATCCAATTTGTAAAGAACCAAAATCTTGATTTGACATGTCAAATTAAATGAAGGGAGTGTTAAAAATAGGTGTACTAAAAATATATTTTTTTATCAATGTTTTTGTAAAATATGAAGCATATTACTTCTAAAATATTAATATAAAACTTTATCCTGGCCTTTTCCTATTATTAACAATAATCAAGATAATTTAGAGAAAAAAAAACAATTGTGTGTTATTTAATTTTTAGGAAAGTCATAATACAAATTAGTAGGTGAGTTTATTTTATTGTGAGACGACTCACGCAAAATATAAAATTCAAAAACTGATATATATTGATCTAATAACTTATGTAGAATTTTCAAAAACTAACCTAAAATGTCTAAAAACTTTTAAGTACCTAATTTTCTTGAGAGATTGTTATATACTCTCGGGTGCACTGTACACTCAACTAACCCAATGTTATTATTTTTCTCTTCATTAGATGATTAAATGAAAAACAATCATCAAAATGAGGACAAAATATTTATGGATGTATGGTACACACAGGTATATATAACAAATTCTAAAATTTCTTTTTTCAAATATTGAGATGCGTAAAACTTATATAAAAAGTCCAATAATATATATTATATCTCTCACCATTAGCTAGTCTTCATATACTACAATCTCAAAAGTAAGTTATAAGTACATAATTTAAAAAATAAATACAAACGTGGTGGAGCGAGTGTGGGGCGGGTATGGCGGCCTAACATCCATCCCGCCTCATCACCCGTGAAGGATATGATATTTAACCCATCCGTCCACCGCCTGCCAAACCTAATTCCATCCCCACCTCCTATTTGATCCCCTTACTGACATTGCTTATTAGAGGCTCAAAATAATTTAACTAATTAGCTGTTTTAAAAATAATGTAACAAGTTATCTTGAAATTATAATAGTAATCTAATTTAGTCGATACATATTTAGAGGAAATACTCATATATTCAATACAACATTTTGTGTCATATCTCATATTCACCGTTTGTGACTCTCTATACACGAAAAACAAGTCTATCATGCAACTTATTAGTAAATAACACGAAATGCAGTGTGGAATATGATGGATCTAGACACAGGAAAAAAATATAATCATATTCTTAAAATGTGTATCTTAAATTGTTCCATATTCAACCCATACCATTTTAGATACAACGAATTTATTTTGAGAGAAATTAATTTAAGATAATATTATTCAAGTCAATAAACAACGACGGCGATCAAATTATTGGATTAATTAGACTCAAATAAACTCTCAAACTATTCCTTTGACTCTCATATATACAAAATAAACAATATCACACCCTTTCTGAACAATTGCACAAGTCAAGCCATACAGACCAAAAATGTTTCCTCTATATAAAGGGTACCAATTGCCGCTAAGAAAATGCAAGAAACCAATCCGCAATATAAAATTTAGCTAAAACAGGCTTCTTAGCCACTTATACTAGTTTTAACGACCCAACACCACATTTCTAGCTTAAACAAGCTTGCATAATGAGCAATCTTTCATTTTTCTTTGTCTTTTGTTTCTTAGCCACTTTGTCCCATGCCATAGAGCTCGACTTCTGTGTCGGGGATCCTAGTCTTCCTAGAGGACCTCAAGGATATGCTTGTAAAGATCCTGCTAAAGTCACAACTGATGATTTTGTTTACACTGGTTTTCGCGGTGAAAAAACTCCTAACAATGTTTTTGGGAACAATGTAACATTAGCATTTTCAGATGTGTTCCCAGCCTTTAATGGTTTAGGCATATCTATGGCTAGGTTAGATTTTTCCATAGGAGGAGTAGTTCCTGTACACTCTCATCGTACGTCCGAAGTTCTTATTTTGGTTAAAGGTTCAATCATTGCAGGATTTATTGATACAAACAACACCGCATACTATAAAAGATTAGAGGTTGGTGATGTGATGGTATTTCCACAAGCCATGCTTCACTTCCAAATCAACGTTGGTAAAACTCCGGCTACTGCCTATGTTAGTTTGAATGGTGCAAACCCTGCATTACAACTCACTCCCACCTCTTTATTTGCTGGGAATTTACCTGCTGACATTGCCCAGAAAATCACACTCTTGAGTCGTAAGGAAGTTATGCAGATGAAGCGAATATTCGGCACAGCTTAACAATACTCCTTTCCTAAATTATTATATTAATTTCCCAAAATATAAATGAAATATTGTAATAAAAGAGTATAATTAAATTATGTCTATTGTATTCCTTCAGCTTTTTTGTACTAATAAATAATTCTGTAATATATACAGATGTAATATCCTCCCTTTTCTTTGATGGTCATCACTTCGATCTTAGGACAATATTTCCTCCATATGTACATTTTTAGATGATATTTTTTTATATTGACATTATATATTCACAAATTATCTTTTAACCGTATTTTGTGATTTATACATAATTTAAAAGTATAGTCGATGTCATCATGTGGCCTGGGATGTAACACCCCCATATATATGTTTCCTAAGAAAAGCCATAATACAAAATATACTAGAGAAATAAAGAAACTTAGGGCAATCATGATCACATGATTACTTAACACTTTCCAAAATAGACTTGTACCAAAACAAAATACTTACATAACTTTTATTAATATTAATTAGTTTTGTCAGAAACTATATAATAAAATCAAAATTTTGCGAGCAATTGGCTAATAAAAAAAATGTTGTAAAAAACTACTAAATAATAAAAGGTAAAATATTGTAATATACTATCTTTAGGCCGATTTTCCACCGTTGACATGAATTGTGGCATTGACCCATCTCAAAACATCCCCAAAATCACCGCGGGGGTTGGTTTTCAATGTGGTATGGTTATTTTAGGGGTGGTTGAAGGATATTTCAAGTTGGTGATGAGGGTAGTTTCGTTCTTTGGGATGGTGCTTTTTAGGGTTAGAGGTGGTGATTTTGGGGTTGGAGGGTGGTTTCGGCGTGGTGGCGGAGGTAATTTCAAGCAAGTTGTGTTGTTTTTGGGGATAAAACGGTGGTTTAGGGGGTGTTTTGAGGTTTGTCAATGGTGGAAATCTGGCAGAGATAGTATTTTACAATATTAATTTTACCTTTAATAGGTAGTTTCGTACAATATTTAACCTTTTATTAGGTAGTTTTTTACAATATTCTTTTAGGAAAATTTGTTAAAAACCATCTTATAAAAGTCAGATTTTGTTAAAAACCATCTTATAAAATTTTATTTGTCAAAACACACATATTTTAATTTTTTTTAAAGCCCCACCACTCCTCAAATTCCGACCTTTGATTGTATTTCTCGGCATTGACTTGGGAAGTTTGATTATGCTTGGGAAGTTTTAACTGTTACGAAAGTATATGCAGATTTTTTTTAACCGTTTTGTAAATTATAAAGAGAACTACAAGGAGATATTGCAAGCAATTGTCATTTAACAGACCACATGCATCAACACCTTTAATTTGGTTGGACCTACATACATACCTCTCTTGTTTTGAGAGAAAATTGAAAGAATCCCCACAGGCTCATATCCTAAATTTTTTATCGTTAACTAGTTTAATTGGTTAACTACGGAGATTTTAAAATAAAAAATCCTACATATTGGTGCAGATTACTACACCATATGTAGATATGGACCATATTTACTCTCTATAACCCAAAACAAGTCATCATTCAATTTGGTAGTCTCTTCAACTTGACTTGGTCTTATAAACAAGTAATTTAATACAGTAATAAAATACGAAATGCAGGCAAGATTTCCGGAGCCCTAGAAGCTTGAATGTGGTATTTGAAGATAATAATTTAATTTAGGAAATTTGACTTTTGGTACCACTAAAACACCCTATTTTGATTTTTGGTACCTTTTTAAAATTTAAATTTATTTTATTACCTATCAAATTCTAAAATTATATTTTTTGGTACCACTTAACAATTTCTATTAGGGTTTTGTTAGTGGTCAGCTAACTAAAATATTTTTTTCTAGTTTTGCGTGTCAAAAAATGTTCAGTTAAAGTTTTGTGGGTCATTTAAGTTTTTAAGGGGCCAAATTGATCTCGAAATTGGCAAAAAAACAACGTAAGTGCCTCATTATCCGTGTCATAAATGTATCGATTTGCGTTTCAATTTTTTTGATGTAAAAATTGTTCGGGTAAGGTTTTAGGAGTCAATTTAGCCCTTAAGACTCCAAATTGGGCTTCGAATTGACAAAAAAAAAATGTAAGTGTCTCGTTTTGCATAAGTTAATACTGAAAATTATACCCTACATCCTAGTGTAGGATGGTCTACCTACACCCCCTGATGCTACGCCGTTTTGTAGCTTGCGGGGAGTACTCACGAGCTAATTCATGCTTCAATTCTTTCCTTTTTTTTATTTATTTTTTTAATTCCTTGTTTCTTATTATTCAAGCTATGTATATAAATGATTTTAAACCCAATATTTTCTCTCTCCTCAATTGATCAATTTCCATTTTTCTACCTACATTCTCTCTAGTTAATTCATCTTCTTCATTTGATTTTATACTAATTTTGCCGTTTATTTTTCCTACGATTTTGATAATTGTTGTTGATCATCAATGGCTGATTCTTCCTCTGCTAATTTCGATCGTGATTACGAAAGTGTGTTTCCGTCTTCTAGAGTTCGATTGATTGATTCGTTTGTTCATCAACAATGTGAGTAATTACAATCATAATTTTGTAATTTTTATCATCAATACATTGTTGTGTTATAATGCTCTGTTTATTTCAACTTAATTTATGTATTATTATTCTTTTCGTTGCTTCAATTTTCAAAATTTGATTATGATTATGATGAGCGTTTTTGGATTGTTCATACTTTGTTATGAATATTTCGCTGCTTCAATTTATTTCATTGCTCTATGTTTGAAAATTGCGTGATTTTGTTTTTATGCTTTTTTTTTTTTTGGATCATTTTTATATTTAAAATTAATCAATTATGTGTTATCATTTGTACTTCTTAATTTTTTTATGTCATATATGATTATTTGTTTTTACCATTTTTTCTTGATAATATTATGTGTCAAAATTTTCCATATTGATCATGTGCAATTTTGCTATTGAACATTGTATTTGTTAATTATTGTTCATTTTTGAAACATGTTATGTTCATTTATAATTGTACATTAAAACTTTGTGCAATGAGAAAAAAAACTGATATTTCATATCTTGCTAAGGTTTTGATCTTATCTGTTTATTTAAGTGTTTGAAATTGAACATTTATATATTTTAATATGATCATTTAACTTTTATTTGAAGGCGAAGGATTTAGTGTTTAAAGGATTTAATATGATCATTTTTTGAAACTTGTTATGTTCATTTATAATTGTATATTAAAACTTTGTGCAGTGGGAAAAAAAGCTGATATTTCATATCTTGCTAAAGTTTTGTTTTTCTTATCTGTTTATTTAAGTGTTTGTAATTGAACATTTATATATTTTAATATGATCATTTAATTTGTTTTGCAGTCGAAGGATTTAAATATTCCTATAAATAAAAGTGTTGCTGGTGTTTCTGCTGCTCAAGCTCAATGTAATGTTCCTATAAATAAAGGTGGTGCTGGTGTTAAAAATGATGCTCAAGTTAATCCAAGAGTACTAATGCGTCTACAAAATCTCAAACTAGATATTTTGTTCCACCCGTAGTTCTTGGCATTGTTCCAACTTCAACTCAGGATTGTTCAACCTTCAATCTAGAAATGTTTAAACCCCATTCCAGAAATGTTCAATCGACAAATGTTTAAGTTATTCCTCCCACGGTTCCAATAAATGATCAAGGTGCTCTTGTTCAAAGTTCTTCAAGTGTTAAAGACATAAGAATTTGTTTCTATATAGTACCTTTTTTAGTATATTGTTTTTTTTAAAATTCAACATATGTAAATGATTATTTATCAATTTGAAAATGAACAAAAGTAAAGAACCAACAACCAATTCATAAAACCTAAAAATTATATATATTTTTTCATACAAATAAAGATTAAAATGAAATATCAATTACAATAATTTTTTTAACAAATAATATCTATAAGTCTATTTTCCTCCAAAAAAAATCATCTATAAAACTATATACTTCCTCCGTTTTCTTTTACTTGCAACACACCTTTTAGGCACGCAATTTTAGGAGATGATTAGTGAGGGTAAACGAGCTATTTTATCAATATAATTTTTACACGGAGATTAGAATAGGGTTAAGTATCATTTGTAAAAATTATAATGAATAATTTATCCGTTTACATTATATAAACCCGACCTCAAAACACGTGCCACAAGGCTGTGTTGCAAGTAAAAAGAAATGGAGGAAGTTTAAGATATGATCATATACACATTCATTAATGAACATATACACTTTCATAAATGAACATATAACATGTACTATTCATTTGCAAACTTCCTTGCTTATCTTCGATTTAACCTATATTTAGTGTTTTTCTTCAAATAGCATCAGTTCCGCATCCTTGCTTCCTAATTTGGTTCACCTGTTGAACAAAATGAATTAACAAATGTTAATTATTATATACACTACTTTATAAATGAACAATATATCTTACATTATTAAACATTTATCACTTTTACACTATTTGGTTTCAAATCACAAATCTAACTCTCATTAAGTTTAGTAGTGAATGTTTCTATATGCTTCATAATTTATACTCCGCAGTTTGTATAATCAGCGTTGTTAAGCCATTTTATCTTCTCCAAAACAACTACGTATTCTTCAATTCCATGTGCAAATTTATATCAAATGTGTAACTTTGGACATCACTACAATATAGCTAGATTGGTTGTAAGATATTAGTTTTAATGCATACAAATGAACATTATCAATATTATACATGAGGATAATGTATAAAAGAAATGAACATTCGTTATTTAGGCATATAAATATATATGTAAACTGAAATGAACCAATATTAACATATATTTTAAAATGAACATTACTTTATATGTAAATGAACATTATGAATTTCATAAATGATCAAAAGATTTGATAGAATAAATAAGTCAGTTTCTCAACTCAAATGAATGATTATTTATGCATTTCATAAATGTGCATAACATATCATAAAAATGAACATTATTTATTTAGGCATATAAAGTCAAATATAAACTCAAATAAATTCAAATATACAAATGAACATTTATAATTCTATATATGTTCATATATTAACTCGGAATCGTAGAAATGTTAACATCTATACCATAAGACTTTTTAATATCTTTTAAAAGTTCTAGATCTACAACTTGAGACTTTTGTTCGTTGTTTTTTTTTTTAAAAAAAATTTCTACTCTTGTTTAAATAGGTTTTTGAAATAATACTTACGTTTCTTCAGACTATGCCTTGTTATGTTCAACGAACATGATTCTTCTCTGAATCATCATTCTCTTTATCTCTCTAATTCGAAATATATTTTTCGGTTCTGTAAAAAATAAAAATAAAAACACAAAACATAGTAGATTTTAATGATTTTTGCATAAAATAGTTCTAATCAAGTTAGATTATGTTTCTGAACATGTAATTTCAAAATGAAATACGTAGTAGAAAAAATAGGTTCATACAAAAAAATTTAGTAAAATTACTTACTCTTTCTGTGAATGTTGTTGCGATTGTTGAATTTCTTCGCAAATGTAGACATTTGAAGGAATTTAGCAATATTTTGAAGCAATTTCGTAGTATTTTGAAGCAATTTTGTAGTATTTTGAAGCAATTTTGGTTCATATTTTCTGGTTTTGATGAGAGAGAAAGTCTAGAGAAATGAAGAAGAAGGTTTTAGAGAGAATGGTGGGTAGTTACAGTAGGTTAGTGGGTTATGGGATGTGGGTAACATGATAAACGCATCGTTTAGAGGGGGGTGTAGGTATCCCTACCTACACTAGGGTCTAGTGTATACCAATTAAGTTAATACCATATGCATGATGTACTTAGGCCCAAAAAGCCCGCCACTTATGCATGAGTTATGATGTTAAGGCCCGATCCGACACGAATTTTTTTTAATCACCACTAATATTTATAGGCGGTTGGATCATAATAAATCAACCACTCTGATTTGTTCTTATACATAAGAGTGTTTTTATCTAAAGTAGGTGTTCTTACCAGAGCCTTTTCCTAAAGTATTATTAAAAAAAAAAATTAGGAAATCGTTCTTTATAAAAACCCTAAGCTCAGTTTTCAAAATACAATTGCTGTTTCTTACTCCTCCACCTTCTGTCTCTTACAAATTAGTCAAATAAATAATGAATGATGGGTGTGTAAAAAAGTGTTCGTTAAAGAGGAAGGTTTTATTACGAGTGTTGCACAGTGCAAAGAAAAACAAGTCAGTCTTAATTTGTTGTTCCTCCTGTAGGAAGTATGATTAATAGCAATTAAAATAACTAAACGATTTATCTGAAAATGTCGTGGCGTGACAATAGATCACTGCTCTAAAGTCGAATTTACCCCGCACATTACACGCGGACTCATAGCAACCGACCTTCAGGGATGTATGACTCTAACTCTCCGTTGTACTACGAAGAGTTAGATCGAGAACACTTTAATCAATGCCCAAAACAAGAGACTATAGTTTTGTGTAACATTTTTTGAGTCAAGAAGAGAAGTATATCTTTTTGTGTGTACTTGTGAAGTGGAGGATACTTCAATTTATAGTGGAGTAGTAACCCAAAGAAGGAAGCCATTCACGGCAATCATGCATGCCCAAGTCAAGGATATCAATTAAATCCCTTTAATTGAGTAATAAGCAATAAAGCATTATGCACTTAGCCTCAATTATGCACAGTTAGGCTTTGAACTAGGGTTGAGCAAAACTATCTGAAAATCCGAAAATCCGATGATCCGATTCGAAAATTATGGATATCCGATCCAAAAATTTCGGATATCAGATATCCAAATTTTTGATTTCGGATATCCGATATCCGAAAAAAAGTCGAATATCGGATATCGGATATCCGAAAAAAATACCCAAATCAGCAAACCTTAAATACCCCGAAGGCCCAAATACCTCCAATGGCCCAAATGCCCAAACCAACAAACCCTAAATCAAAACCCTTCACCGCCCTTCTCTCTTTCCTCTCAAATCTCTTTCTGTAATTTTCATCCTCACCGCCACAGCGCCACTTTCTCTCTTCTCTTTCATCATCCTCTTAGATCTCACTCATCTCAGCAAGGACTCCTCTCAAATCTCCACTCTATCTTCTCTTTCACCTTCTTCAAACAAATAATTGTGACTATATATTGAAATCAAGTATCTTCATCCTCATTTTAGGATATGCTCAAATAGTAACAAAAAAAAATCCGATCTTTGTCAAAATTTAACAAACCCAGAAAAGAAAACTAGTGGGAAAAAAAAATGCTAGAAATTGCTTCCTTCTTCAAACAAATAATTGTGACTATATATTGAAATCAAGTATCTTCATCCTCATTTTAGGATATGCTCAAATAGTAACAAAAAAAAAATCCGATCTTTGTCAAAATTTAACAAACCCAGAAAAGAAAACTAGTGGGAAAAAAAATGCTAGAAATTGCTTGTAACAAGTTTCCATCTTGGGTTGTTCTTTCTTTTGGTGCTTTGGGTTGTTTTCTGAGTTATGGACTTCTTTGGCTTGCTGTTTCTCAGGCTCTTTCCAATAATTTATTGTTTTGTAATTTGTGAAAACTATTTGTTGTATTTTTTAAATTTTTTATTTGTTTAATTTTTCTCATTTTTCTGGTTGTTCAGACTTTGAAGGTTACGATCTGTTGAAGGCTTCAAGTAGTTGTAAAGAAATTTATTTTTTTTGGTTTAGAACACTTGCAGTGAATTTTTTTTTTATAGAATTCATGTAGAATTAATTTAATTCACCTTTTAAATAAAAATACCATTTAATTATAATTAATATAATATAATATTATTAAATGAGTCGGATATTGGATATCCGAGCTATCCGATCCGAAATTTTCAGATATCCGGATATCCGATATCCGAAACTTTCGGATTGGATATCAGATATTAGATATCCTAATTTCCGGATACGAATATCCGATCCGAAAGTGGATTTCATTTCGGATCGGATATCCGATCCGTGCTCACCCCTACTTTGAACTGGGTAACAGAAAGAAATAATTATGGCAAAAAGTCAACTAATTGCAAATTTGGTTATTGATCTTTTGAAGCAAAAATGTAACTAGACTTGAAATTTTACTATGGGAAGAAATAACTCTAACAATAATTCCAACATACCCCTACATGATTCAAAAGAGCAAAAATAAGAATTTGGGCAAAGGATACTCGGTTTTGCAAGTATCAATGTCTTGTGGACTTGAATTAATATCCGGTACTTACAATTTCGTTCTACAGTCATAGTCATGTTGGGTGGAATTGGCCTTGAACCTTTCATGAGATTATTAGTATAAACACATTTGCGTACTAAACCTTTCTCAAAACAAATTAAAGGTGTTCTCGCGAAATTAAAAAAATGCCCCACATTTGCCTGGATTTTTCAAGAATGCTCTAGAGGCCCTAGCCTTTGGAACCTCATAGGTGGTTGGGCGTAGCCCCCACATTCACATAGGTAAGTTCATCAAGTTTGTACTGTCACAAACCACCTTCATTAAGGGTATGAACTTATTAAGAGTTCTTTTAACTCAACCTTGTACACATAACAGTAAAATGTACCACATCTCTTTATTAATAGGAATGGTCGTGGTACTATACTTGAGTTCTTTTGTGACTTCGTTTGATCCATTGAATTTAGACATTTTTAATATGGGTAGCAATCACAATTCACTCCTCAATAAGGCTAGGCTTTAAACCCATTCCCTGTGCTGGCTCACTCCAGCACCAAAGGCCTTTGTTTAGGGAATCTCTAATATTCCTCTTACATGCCTCAACACT
This sequence comes from Chenopodium quinoa, assembly GCF_001683475.1. Classification (NCBI taxonomy): domain Eukaryota; kingdom Viridiplantae; phylum Streptophyta; class Magnoliopsida; order Caryophyllales; family Amaranthaceae; genus Chenopodium; species Chenopodium quinoa. The sequence continues at coordinate 520,580 of NW_018743616.1, forward strand.
GTATATATTTTATGACTACATCACGTGATCACATTTTATTTTATGATTAGTATTCATGCCTTAAACATGTTTACATTTTTATTCCATTGTAAGTTACCTCAATTGTAACTTATAACTCACCAACAAATGTAACAAATGGAGTTGGCTCCCCCCACAATGGATATCTACTAATAGATTTTGCAATAAGATTATTGTATAACGCTTTAAGCCAAAAGTTCTTAGTGGACTCATCATTATTGGTTACCATGTAAACATTTTAAACCTGCACGTTTAATCCTATTTTCATGGTATCATACAATGATCATTGGTGAGCCCTCTGTACAGTCTCCACCTGCGCTTAAGATTATAACACGATGACATAATATCTCGTTACATAAGAAACGTTAAGTTAGAAGCAGATGATACACAATCATAGTCAAACTAACAGATCATGAGAATAATCATGTAATGACTTCTCATAACATAACTTTGGTATTCAATTCAATTTATATTATAAAGTTGTTTACCTTGTATTATACTTTACAAGGATGCAAACATGGAGAAATTAAAGTTCCTTTACTTTCATCAATACATAACTAAGTTGTTGTATTATTTTGCAATTTAACATTTATTTGAACCATTATCAAAACCACAAAGGATAATAATGCAAACAAGATAAATGACCGCACAAACTTAGTAAATGATGAGAAATAATAATGATTGTCAATCACCAAAACTTTAGTGAATCTATCATATCGAGTTTCTTTCTCTTTACTTTCAATTGACTCATGAAAGTCAACATTACAACCAATAGCTTTATTATGTTTAGACAAAACTAACTTTCACAAATATGATAGGTCACAATAAGGACTTAGATTCATATAGTTTTCTCAAAAAAAAAAAAAAAAAAAAAAACTAGCATAAACAAAAGGATGGACATGGTTTCTCCACATAATTTAATTTAGGATACTTATCCATCACTTCTTGAAGACGCCCCATGACCTCTTCTAATCCTTTTACCTTTCTACTTAAGAAAAACAATTAGACTTAACTAGTTTGAACTCCGACTTTACTTCTCTCAAGTTGATGATCTGCTCACCAACTTCACAGAAGAAAAGTCATGAACCAAATTGAATAATTACATAAATCAGATTAAAATTATCATACTATTGTAATGATGAGAGAAAATCTCAATGTGGCTCATAGAATTCATAAATTTGAAGAATAACACAACTCAAGTCATTCTCAAGTTAAAATTATGTCAAACACAATGCATTAAATAGCAATGACATATTTTGAAACCAAGTTAGCATACTCAACCCAAATCCCACATTAGCTCTTTTAAATAGTATAAAGGTTTATATTAGAAAAATTAGTCTAAAAAAATTAACTACAAGCACACCAAGGAACATCTCGATCACCTTAATAGGCACTCCTACACAAGTATTTTAAGTTATCACAAAACCAATTTATTAATCAAGAGAGGCTTAGACAAATTCTCTTGAGACGAAGCATTAGCCAACATAGTGAATTGAAAAAACTTCTATCCCGCACGTATATTACATCAACAAAAGTTAAAGCACTCACGATTTAAAAGACCTTTCAAATAATAGGGTTATTCCTTCCTTTTATTCCATCATGTAAAGTTCTTCAACTTTTGTTGACTGTCCTAATTTGTTCAAATTTTGGACAAAATAACACTCTTATTATTGCTATATAAACAAGGAGAGGAAACGGTCTCACCTAGACCATGAAGGAAATCATGACTTAAACAAATTAACTCTCAACAAGTACGAGTATAATAAAACACATTTATAATTCTACTCTCCAAATTTAACATATAAACTAAGTCATCATGAATTAACACATATAATTCAAAAATTCATCTAAGTCGCATACTTATAAGGTTTACAAACAAATGACTAAGTAATGAACACATTCATCATATATATCCATTGCAAACACTAATATAATCATCAGTTATATAGTCAACAATAAATAACATATACCACAATAAGCAGAAGTAAACAGTTCACGACTTGACAAATCAGCCAGCATATAACCACAAATAATAAGCAAGCTCTTATGATAGTCCCCCTCCTCAACACGGTCACTAAATTGTGTCTAACTCATTAGTCTCAAACTCCACACACAACAAAGCATATATTACGCATGAATAGGCACATAATAATAATAATAATAATAATAATAATAATAATAATAATAATAAGAAGAAGAATAAGAATATATTACGTAAAGTTAGAAATTTAATGACAAGAAATTAAGGAGCAACTTCCCTGTCATGAGCAAAGTTGATTTATTTGAATCCAAAATAGACTATCTTAATTTAATTAGACAATTATAAAAAAAATCACACGTCACTCTATCACGCGTTTCCCTACTTCTTGACTTCCTAGCAACAAATAGAAATTTAAAAATGAGATAAGTTTCCCTAATGAAGCATCCCTATTCAACGAGATGTAAAATGTTCAGATTAATTTCCATTACGCACAACACTTTATTTGCAAGGAAGAAGAAAACTATATACATGATTGTTTTCCCCATAGTACTACTGATAAGAGAGACAAAATCGTAATAATACAGTTAAACCTAGATAAATAATACACTTGCAAACTCATGAATCAACAATTTTACTTTTGCTTTGATACTATACTCATTATTCAATATAATGTATGCGTAGGAAAAGACACGAAAAGGTTATTGCAAGTTTAACTTGATTATAAAGCATGCGACACACACTTCATTAGTTCATCAATCCAAAATAAATAATTTGGAACTATATACATTCTCTGCACATCGGTAAAAGCAATGGTTACATATCCAATAATACAACATACATTCCAAAATCCATGGCTTAGACAAATCGACAAATAAGAGTTATCTAGGAAATTTTTCATACTTAACCTTTTGAGACCCAATGTGTTCATGTTTTTAGGCATGGCGGCGCTCCAAGGGAAGGAAGCTAGAGATAGAAGAGTCGCCAATAAGTTTTAGGAACTTGTAAACCGTTCACAGGTGCAAAGGTTACACCCCATTCACGATCACGGAGATCGCTAACTCCATAGTGGTCCGGAACCATGACTGGATATTCGGGGATGATGGTACGAATCCAACCTAAAAGAGATTGAACCCACCCTAAATCGGCCTCTACTTAATTCTTATGATATTCATGTGTGCTATCCGATCAACATACATAAATCAAATTAATCCTAAGCATATTTAATCTACGTTGGTTGATTATTAATGCACAATCAAATCTATTATTGGTGATCACTTGAATTAAATTCATATTAAGCCTAAATCAAATTATTAATTATCTTATTAGGCGTGATTTCAAGTACAAATTTCCTTTAAACCTGCAAGAAGGGGCGTAATCAAGCAATAACAATAAATCATGAATAATAATCAAGCAACATAAAATTGACACAACAATCATCATCATAATCAAAATCATCAAAACATCATTAGTAAGATTCTAGGCATGATGCTAAATGGATTAACAAATCCTAGCATGTCACTAATAAAAATCAAATCTTTAGCCTAAACACAATACTACCAATCAAAATCAACATCCTAAACATGATACTAGAAATTATAAAAGCATCCTAACATGATACTAGGAATTAAAATAATATTCTAAACATGATTTCTACTCCAAAATCAAAGATTAAGTGATTAAATTACTTACATTGATGTTCCTCCCTTCTTGCTATTAAAACAATAGACACGTTAGTAGCTTCAAGAAAGATTAAATCAACAAAGTAAATAAATCAGATAATAATTGAAATATAGATTTGTACCAAACCCCCAGAACAATCAACCTTTCACGTCGAGGATGAAGGCAACGTCGAGAAGGGCAAGGAGTATTCGAATCTCGCAAAGGAGGTATTGTGATTGATTGGGGAAAGTATCAAAGATGTGTTTAGGCTAAGGCTAAGAACGTGAAGAATCAAGAGAGAGAGAATATTAGAGAGTGATTATTGATGATGATTGTTGGTGATTGAAAACGGGGTGATACGACCTCTATTTATAAGAAAAAAAGAGGGTCGAAGGATCAGAAAAGAGTCAGAATTCAAATCGGACTAACATCAAGTCTCATCGCGGCGCGAAGGGACTATCATGGTGCGATGGTTTTGTCGCTTTGCGATGGTTTTAGATAGATAAGAATACGTACGGAGTTTGATTCCCAATCGGATTGGGTTAACCAAATATCTGTACGTATTCTATTTTGACCGGATTAGGATTATCGTTTTATTCAATATCAAATTCTTAAATTTTTATCTTTCAAAAACAGGATAAATTAGAACCTCCTAGAGGATTCTAGAAGCTCATAATAAACGGATTTAGGATTGAAAACAACCTTCTAGAGGATTCTAAAAGCTTGTAATAAATCCTAATTGACATAGGAATGGGATTAAGGTAATTGGACCCTCCACATGATCATTAGGCCATAGGTAAGACTTGGTTCGGGCTCGGTTTAGTATTTTGGCTATAACTTATTTGTTATAAGTCGGATTTGGGCTTATAATATATCGTTGGAAAGCTCTTTTCAAACTCATCCAACTAAATAATAATTGGACCAGGAATATAGACCAAAATAATCTGGTTTGGACTTTTTGTGGGTTGGATACGAAATGAATGATTTTTTAGTTAAGGCACGAAATGAATGAATTTTGAGTTTAAAGGCCCGAAATGAATGATTTAGGTTCAAAACATTTTAGGTAAGGTTAGAATATGGTCAAGGCTTAAGGAAACTTCATGAGACTCTTCAACTCTTCACCGAGCTCGTTAATCAAAGACGTGAAAGGTACTCATCACTGAGTTTGGTTTTTGGGGAGACACAATCAGGTGTCTACAGTACCACAAACAAAGATCACAATTATCCACAGTAGAAATTATAAATTCGACTTTAGATTGTAGGAATTATGACTAATAGCAATTAAAATAACTAAACGACTTATTTAAAAATGTCCTGGCGTGACAATAAATCACTACCCTAAAGTCGAATTTGCCCCACACAGTACACGCGGACTCATAACAACTGACCTCCAGGGATACACGACTCTAACTCTCCGATGTACTACGAAGAGCTAGATTGAGAACACTTTAATCAATGCCCAAAACAAGAGACTATAGTTTTGTGTAACATTTTTAGAGTTAAGAAGAGAAGTATATCTTTTTGTGTGTACTTGTGAAGTGGAGGATACTTTAACTTATAGTGGAATAGTAACCCTAAGAAGGAAGCCATTCACGACAATCACACATGCCCAAGTCAAGGAGTATCAATTAAATCCCTTTAATTGAGTAATCACAAGCAATCAAGCATTATGTAGTAAGCCTCAATTATGCACGGTTAGGCTTTGAACTGGGTAATAGAAAGAAATAATTATGGCGAAAAGTCAACTAATTGATATTTGAAAATTTGGTTATTGATCTTTTGAAGCAAAAATATTACTAGACTTGGAATTTACTATGAGAAAAAATAACTCCAACAATAATTCCAACACCTCCCATAGTGAAATCCACATACTTGATGTAGATAGTGGTGAATTGTCAAAAACTCCTTTTACACTCTTAGGGGATGCTGGAATCGGCACAATTTTATCCGTAGGCTCAGTAATTTACACCCTTGGCGAGCCCCGAAGTGGAAGTCTTAACCCAGATTACTCTTACTTCCTCTATTTTTTTTATTTGCAACATTTTTATTTTCACGGTCTCGTATGAAATTTTTGAAGATGAGAGAGATAGAGAGAAAAATAAGAGGGACTCATGTGGGTAGGAGTGAGATAGAGAGAAAGAAATGTCAAAATGGAAAGTGTTGCAAGTAATAAATAATTTCCAAAAAGGAAAGTGTTGCAACTAAAAGGAAACGGAGGAAGTATATTATTTTTCCAATTGTAAAGGAGAAAATGATATAGTTGAATTTCATAAGGGCATGTCTTTTTCGATTTAACCAACGCTTAGATGGGTTGGAAAAAGGTCCATTTTTCCTTGAGGATAAGTACTTTCTAAATTGTGTTGGCCTTTGCGGCAAGCTTTATGTTTTCAGAAGTGCAAATTTGTCTTGCTTTGGCGAGGTTTTTGATCCCAATAATAATACATGGGATCCCTTGCAAAAGCCGATTTCTTTTTCTGGGAGAAAATTTTGAGTTTCTCCCCGCTTGTGTTTGATCCACTGCCCGCTTGCATCCTTGTTCACTTGGACCTCTTCCTCCCCTTTGCTTCTTTAATCTACGCCTACGACCCTGCTGATGCTACTTGGGAATGCCTCGTTGAGAATATCGTCGGAGATTGGGTTGGTCCTATTGTTTTTATTGATGGGGTTATCTAATTATATGCCCGCAAATCCAAGCAATTGCTTCAGACTTATGGTTTAGACACCAAAAAATGGTTGAATGTTGTCTTGTCTTCTGACTTTGAGGACTATTTAGAGTACGTTTTCAATGCCTTGCACCATCTCGGTAATGGTATGCGCTGCTTCACTACTTATTCTTATAATCTTCAAAATCTTGATCCTTCGATAGAAAAAGTCCACATCGTTGTTACTTCTGTCCAATTCAAAGCTTGGCGGCTAACACATTCGAACGAGGTGCTTCTCACTCCAGACTCTGCCAAGTCCTCTGCTTTTCAATCTTGTTGCCAAATTTATGGTCATTGTTTAGGACAAATCTTAGAGGGGTAGTTTCTAGGAATTTGCTTAAGGTTTTAGGGGTATGCTTCTTTGAGTACCCCTTCGTAATTGACCTTACTTTTCCTTTTTCTCCTCTTGTTCGTCAATTTCTTTCTAGGGGTAGGGTTTCACCTTGTTAATTACTGCCCCAGACATGGAGAACTCTGCGAATTCTTGATTTGTTGAGTGATAAATTGGGTATTTCATTGGATGTAAGGGATCTTTATTATCCTTATACAATTAGGAACAGTGGTAAGGGTCGGGTTACTCTCCGATCGAAAGATGGTGTTGACCCTTTGGTACTGATTTAGAGAAGGCTTTTGACAATAAATGGTATAACAAGTTTTTCTTTACGAGGATTGATTATTTGGGCGAGGATACTTCTTTTCTGATTGACACTGTTGAGGCTGAAATTTTTTGCGTTTATTTTTTGTTGATTTGGCCTTATTTGTGTTGAATCTGCAGTGAGCAAGTTGAAGCAACGTGTCGAGTATCCTTCTTTGATTGATCGTTTATACGAGTTGAATGCTAAAGAGAGGTCTTTTACCAAGTTGATGCAGCCTGAGGCGATTATCCATATTGAAGATCTAGAGGAATCCTATTCTAAAGGTGAAATTGACCCAGCCATGTCTGCTGGTACGTCTTTTGTCCTTGTATATATTCACAAGGGTTTTATCTAGTTGGTATGTTTTTTGTGTAGCGTTGTTATTTTCTTTTCTGTGTGAAGTTGGTTGTGTGTATTTTCCTTGTTGTGTTGTTGAATGCCTTGTTGTGCTGTTGAATGCCTTGTTGTGTTGTCCTCCAGTTCCTCCTCCTCGCATGTCAGGAGCCAAAAGGAAATTGGATGTCCCTGCTAATCTTGAGGCTAAGAGAATTTCCTATGATATTCTTGCTCCTCATGTGGACAAGTTGTTGTTTCCTTCTTTCAAGGAGTATCAATCCTTGCAAACTTTTGCTGGCATTTCTCAGGAGGCCGCTATCAATTTTTCCAGGTATAGTGTAATCATTAAAATTTTCTTTTAAAAAGGCTTCATGTATCATTATTTTGACTTAGCTTTGCTGTGTACGTAATTGTAGGCATCGTTCGAAGTACGCCTACGTAAGAATGTGGTGAATATGCTTGGCACTCTTAGGACGTGGGAATTGACATTATACGATTAGGGACAACGGTTAGGGACAAAGCAAATTAAAGAACTTGTAAACCAATCACGGGTCATTATAAGGCAACCACGATAAGGGACAACGAAAGGCAACAACGATTAACCCGTGAAGGTTACACCCCATTCATAATCCATGAGATAACTAACTTCATATGGTTCGCAACCATGATAGGAGAATCAGGGATGATGGTACAAATTGAGTCATGGAGTCACATTCGTCCGTATTGACCTCTACTCGATTCTTATTGCGAAAAGTGATTCTTGCGATCTCAATAGACAAATGAAGATTCAATTTGCTCCAAACTAATATTAGGCTAAATTGGTTGAATGTTAATGCAACATATAATTCTATAATATCGTGATCACTTTATTAAACAATAAAATTAAAAAGGAACCTAAACCGGTCGTCCAAATTATCTTATTAGTCATGAATTTCAATCACATATTTCCTTTAAACATGCAATATGGTGATTATAAATATAATAAAAATCAACATTAATATTGGAAGCAATTTAACCATAAAAATAACAATTAGTATATGAAAAACATAATAAAAAGTGTTAGAAATATAATAGGAATAAAAGGAACATGATTCCTTACTTTGATTGCGTTTGATTGAAACTATAAAACAATAAAACGTGTTAGTAACTTCAAGGAAAATAAATAATAAAATAGAAATAGGGAAGGCTAGTGTTTAGGCTAAAGTATCAGAGAGAGAGAGTTATTTTGTGTCCCAAAACTAAGAAATCAACCTCGTATTTATAGAGGAAATGAGTAGGGTGATGCACGAAACCCTAGAAATGAAAAGTGCCGCGGAGAAACCCTAGAAAATTGCCGTGTCACGGTAGAAATTGCCATGACACGGTGCAATTTCCCGTGACACGGCAATTCTATTTCCCAGAAATTCGTCCAAATTCAATTTTATCTTTTTGTTTAACATTAAGCACGTGTTAATTAGTCGTCGTTTCAGCTGTTCCGAACGTATTTCAGGTTAGCGTTCTAATATTTATTAATCGGGCTTAATTAATAAATATAACGAAATGAATTAAAATGGGTTTGGGCTAAAATGTTAGTTGGACTGAGTTTGAATAAATGCTTGGACTGATTTGTGGACTTAATATGTTTGATTAAATAAGGATTTTAAGCACTCTCGAGATTAAATACTCGATCCGACCAATAATGGCGGTGAAAGGTTGCTCATCATCGGGTTTGGTTTTGGGGAGACATTTTAAAATGTCTACAAATCCCCCACTTTGATGAGTTTGTAAAAACGTGAGTTTCGAAAACGATTGTCAAAGTAGTCGATAGGGACGGAGAATGACTTAAGACGTTCTGCGATCCTAAATCACTCTGTATACACCGATACCTGTAGAAAAACTTTTGTCCCACAGATAAAGAGTAAGGGTCTAGAATGCGTATCTGACACTAGTGCATGGCAACAAACACGTTTGGTAGTTTTCTACGCCTCTAGAAATCCCCAGATGATAATTTTCCACTCCTCGGGAATTCTATTGTGAACCACTATGCCTTGAACGATCCACTAGATAAAAGGTGACAAACTTCCATGCCTCGGGAAACATGTCGTAGACTCCTACGCCTCAAGCAGCCTACTGAATGATGATCTTCCACGCCTCGGGAAGACTGATATGAGATAGTTTCCATGCCTCGGGAACCCTATCGTGAGCTCCTACGCCTCAAGCAACTGACAAGTGAAATTCCATACTCCGAGAATAACACTAAGTGTCCATGCCTCAGGACATAATCGCCAACTTCTACGCCTTGAGAAGTGTGCAACGATCGACAATTTTCCACGCCTCGGGAAAAATTATCTGATAATAAAAATTACAAGTCTCTACACCTCGAAAAACTTGCAACGTGAATCGTCCACGCCTCAGGAGATGATCACTAGGTGTTTGATAAATGTCTGATAATGATTGTTCGATTGTATCTGAGATCTGTAAAATAGAATTTGCCAAAGGCTTGTATATACAGTGATTGACTTGACCAACTGACTTGACCAAGCTTGACTTGACACGATAGGACATGTGTATGACCTGTGTATGTGTGTGTATATGCATAGTTTGAGTGTGCGCAGACACAAACTACTGAAAATGCAAAAATTTCCATCATTTTTTGTCATGCGTGGAGGGTACTAACTTTCTCCTAAAAAAGAAAGACTTGAAAAAAGAAGTAAGAGTTTTCGAACTTCCCTCGAGAAACATTTTGAAAAAGTTTTTGAACTTCCCCAAAAAAAATAAAAAGAAATAAAAAAAAAGAAAGATGAAAAATAGAAGAAATTCCATGCCGAGAAAATTTTGAGAAAGTTTATGAACTTTCCCTGAAGAAAAGACATGAAAAAAGGAAGAAGTTTTGAACTTCGTCGTTGAGAAAAGCAAGACGAATCGCATGGATTTCCTTCTTGTCAAATTGAATTGCTCGTCTTGAAAATAATGTATGCTTGATGAATGTTCGTAGGGTAGGAGGCTAAGGATAATTACATCATGTAACACGATCAATGAATGCACTTAGGTCATGAAGCTAAGCACAATAGTTTGTTGTCAATGTATGTTGCTTAGGTTAGGAAGCTATATAGTGTATGAAAAACAATATTGATTAACGTTCATTAAGTCTGGAAGCTAAGCATGTATACAGTGGTGATTGCCGAGTATAGCTTAGGTCAGAGAGCTAAGAAAGTGTAACAACGATTCTTGATGAATGTTGCTTAGATCAGGGAGCTAAGCAAAATATGTAATGTATGCAATAATGAATATTGCTTAGGTTAGGAAGCTAAGCAAGTATTCGTTGATGCTTTTGAACGATGATGACGTTTGATGAATATTATCATGAAGCATGCGTGGTGTGGGAACAAGATTTCATTATAAGGGGTTCCTAAGGGAAAGAGGATATGGCCATGAATATGTGAATGAAGTGTGTGAATGAAGGGTGTGAAAGTGATACTAATGCTGGCTGCAAAGGCTATAGTGACGGAAATAGATGTGAGAAGAGTCAAAGATGATGACTCTTTAGGCTAGGTAAACTAAGTGATGTTGGTTCAAGCCCTTAAGTCTAGCTCTAGATGGATATATGGATGAGCATTGGAAAGGTTTTGACTCGATCATATAAGAATGAATGTGGCCGCACCTCAATGTGAGGTTGCCTACGTATTCGTTAGGAATCAGGCTGAACGTAACTTTAGCCGAACTTTGCACAAGTGTATGTCACCTCAAAGAGGTATTTCAAGGGTTGTAATGTGGTTAAGGCTGATGGTTTAAAGAAGAAAGGGGTAAAAGGATTAAGACCCGAGATAAGCCCCCCAATATGTGTAATTGTGTATTTGAAATTTGGACTTTGCAAGTTTTATTTTTCACATTTCTTTTTTTTGGTTTGAATTTTTGTTCTTTTTATTATTTTCAATCAATGTGGACAATCTCAGATCATGCGTTCCATCACTCGCTTAGTATTCATCTTCTCAGGCACGGTACCAAGCACTCGATGAGAGACGTAATTCGAGACGTGTTCACATCAAAGACATTCAAACACTTGCCCTTAGACATTGTTTTATTTTTCTTCTTCTTCTTCTTTTTTTTTCTTTTTTTCTTTTTTTTTTTGGAACTTGCTTTTGAAAATTACACAAATTACACACCTTCCCATCCCAAGGTTAGGTGAATGTGGGTTGAACAAATGAAGCCAAACGTTAGATGAGGCTCAAAGTGGTTAATGAAAAAGTGGGATATGTGTTTGGATGGTAAAAAGAGAATAATGGGTTAAAAAGGTGCCTCAAATCATTGGTGTACCTTGTGTTTAGTTCGGCAATTGATTCTTTTTTTTAATGCGAAAAATGACATGAAACACATTCAAAGAAAAATGACATGATCGAGATGTAAAAGGAAATATGCTCATTTTATTAATTGAAAGATGAACAAAACATATAGAACTGTGAAATGGAAAACCTATGCTAGACATACACGGGGGAAAGGGAAGTGAATGATGACAACATCATGAAATCTTGTACTAAGGGTTCATCGTGCTTCTTGTCTTCAATACTGCTTGTTACTTCTTGCCACCTGGAGGAACATGAAGTTTGTTTGCATCAACCAAATCTTGAATGACATCTTTCAGATTCCAGCACTGTTCAGTACAGTGGCCCCTTCCTTGGGATTCCACTTGGCACTCCTTTCTTCAGGTTTTGGCTATGGAAATGACCTAATAGGTGTAAATCAACCCTTGGCTGTAGAGGCGATCAAAGGCTATATCATATGTCATTCCCGAAGGAGTGTAAGTTCTCCTTTCTTTTGGAAGGGTAGTATTAAGAGCTAGCACTTCATTGAGATCGTACTGGTTTACATTGTTGGTAGTATTTTCAGGCTTAGAAGACGAAGAAAAAGGAAGGTCGTTCTTCTTGTTTTTTCAAGTGTTATTGTTATTACTACCAGTAGTCTTCATTAGCTCGTCCTCAGTATGGATGCCAATATCGTATACAGCTTCGAAAGTTTTCAATGGTAGGAACTTGAGATGTTGCTTGTACTTGTGAGTCAGATTTTGGATAAAGAGACGAACTATTTCCTTCTCCTTAGGTGGCTTAACCATTTGCGCAGCTGTTTCTCTCCACCTACTCAAATAGGCAGTGAACCCTTCAATTTCTTTCTGCTTCAGGATAGAAATCTCACGTTCGGAAGTCTTGTTTTGAATGTTACACTTGTAACGATTCATGAAACTTTCAATGACATCTTCCCAAGTTGTAGTATACTTGGAATCTAGAGAATCAAACCATTGTTGGAAAGAATGCTCTAAAGAGAGAGGGAACACTATAGGAAAGAGTGCCCTATCCAATCTCTTGAGAGCCATGGTTGCCAAGAAGGCCTTCAAATGAAACATTGGATTGTTAGTAGGTTTGAACTTGGGTATGTCAGAAGTGGAGAACTTTTCCAGAAGCTTGTCCTTCTCAACCAAAGTAGTAGAGGGTTGTTCCACATAGGTGAAATCTTCAGAAATTTTGCTCACTTGTTCTTTGATCTTGTCAACTGTAGCAACAATGACTTTGGTTTGTTCCATGGTATTGACCTTGGTGGTAAAGGTTTGCATCATGGAAGAAGTGCCTCAATGGATTTATGAATGCCCTCAATATCTTCTTTGGTGGCCATTGGAATGTATTGAAAGTAGTTTGAAGGTGATAACTGATGTGGAGATGGTGAAGTTTTCTTTGAACGCCTCTTAGGTCTAAGAGGTTGTTGTGGTAGTGACTCGAACCGCACCAATCTACCCCTGCTCCTTGACCAAGTACTGTGAAATAAAACAAATTCACTTAATGGTTTGACTCATTGCTTAAAATAGGAAATAAAGGGGGATATATAGAAATATGAAAATAGGTGAGAAAAACTTCACTCATTTTTATTATGACGGAAAAAAGGGACGCATGCATGAACCTAGTATACGATCATAAATGGCATGGTGCACAACTCGAGTAAAAAAATAAAGTGTGTGGACTGTACTTGACTCGTGAGTGATTAGGTGATGTTAAATGACTCATGGTATGATCGCATGGATAGACATGTAAAGAGTAACAAAACGACTGACGCGAGAACTAAAATAGCACGGGAAACTAAAACATGAGCTGACTGGACTATTCCCTGGGTACCACGCCATGGTACATCTGTCGTGGCACAGCAGACTATACCGTGGTGCAGTACAGACTGCCGTGACACGGCGCTGCTTGCCGTGGCACGACAACTTTGCCGTGACACGGTAAGCAGTTCCAAACTCTGTTTTGTGCGTTTTTCCATTTATTTATTTATTTTTCTTTTTTTCTCAATTTTAGTGTTTTCATTAATTACTAAGTGAATACGGTCCGTTGGCATTCATTTTTCGTAAATTAAACAAAATAAACCAACACCATAGACAAAGAATGATCATTAAGGTTAGGATTAAATAATCATAGATGCACACGTAGGGCACGTAGTCACAATGATGCAATGAAGTTCGCAACCTAAGGTCAAGTTCTATGTTCGACTATGGTCAAGCTTATTTGAGTGTCAAAAGGGTACCATGGTTATGAGTTTGGACGTGTTAGCAAGGCAGCCTCCCTTGAGGGTGTATGCCAACGGGCGGCTTCGCAAGTTCGTGATGGAATCGAACTCGACTCCATGGTTTGGGTGGATTTAGTAACTCAGATGAACCCTTATTGTCATGAATGTTTTCGAGTTATAGAGCTTAAATCCCCCGGGGCTAAATCGAATGTAGAACACATACGATTTTTCAGAAAAATCAAAGGAAGCTGATTACGGGAAAAAGAAATAAAAATCCACTGGGTGTTTTTAAGTCTGTCGTGCCACGGAAGAAGTTGTTGTGCTACAGTACAGAGCGTTGCGTCGTGGTACTCTGTGTCGTGTCATGGAAATTTTGTCGTTGCGCGGCAAAAATAGAAATGCAGAAGTGCTTTATTTTTTCGATCGCAATCAGGTTATTCGATTTTTCCTACAAGGCAAACCTAAATACAACTTAAAAACGTTAATGCATATGCAACAATTCCAAATTAATCACAGGATAACGATTCAAGAATCTTTCAAGTCTCATCTACTCATCTCAATAAATACCGATCACTCAAATCGATAAATAACCTAGAATCCTCCCTAGTGGAGTTGCCAAATTGTAGTTGTCATTCGAAGCGCGCCTACATAAGCATGTGGTGAATATGCTTGGCACTCTTAGGAAGTGGGAATTGACATTATACGATTGGGGACTACGATTAGGAAAAACGAAAAGTAGGGAGTCGCCAACAAGTTTTTAAGGAACTTGTAAACTTTTCACGGATCATTATAAGGCAACCACGATAAGGGACAACAAAAGGCAACAACGATTGACTCGTGAAGGTTACACCCCATTCATAATCCATGAGATTATTAACTCCATATGGTTTGGAATCTCGAAAGGAGGATCGGGGATGATGGTACGAAGTGAGTCATGGAGTCACATTCGCTCGTATTGCCCTCTACTCGATTTGCGAAAAGTGATTCCTGCGATCTCAAAGGCATACAAACAAATATTCAATTTGCTCCATACTAATATTAGGCTAAATTGATTGAATGTTATTGCAACATATAATTCTATAATATCGTGATCACTTTATTAAAGAATAAAATTAAAAAGGAACCTAAATCGATCGTCCAAATTATCTTATTAGTCGTGAACTTCAATTACATTTTCCCTTTAAACATGCAAAATGGTGATTATAAATATAATAAAAATCAACAATAATATTGGAAGCAATTTAACCATAAAAATAACGATTAGTATATGAAAAACATAATAAAAATCGTTAAAAATATAATAGGAACAAAAGGAACATGATTCCTTACTTTGATTGTGTTTGCTTGCAACTATAAACAATAAAAAACGTTAGTAACTTCAAGGATATTAGATAATAAAATAAAAATTAATTCAATGAATGTAAAGTTGATTTGGGGCCAAACCCTCAAACAACTCTACTTTTAACGCCTTGGTTTAAGAGTAGAGATGCGGGTAAAGTACGGACTCCGGGGAGTTCTTAAGGGATGTATTGTGAGAGAATAGGGAAGGCTAGTGTTTAGGATAAAGCATAAGATGGTGGTGAAAGGTTGTTCATCATCGGGTATGGTTTTTGGGAGACATTTTTAGATGTCTACAGTAGTGTTTCCAATCTTGCTTGGGGGTACTGAACAAGGTGTCAGAATTCAGTAAGGCCTTTGAGGTCGTGAAGAAAGAGCGTGATTATTTATCTGATAGGCTCAAGGCCGCTTTTGACGCCTTGGAGGGGGAGCGTGCTAAGCATAAGGAGTGTCGCTCTGAGTTGGAGCACTTGCAGGCTACTCTAAAGGCTGGTGCAAACGATTACTTTTATATTGCTTGTTATTATCTTGGAAAAGCTCGCTTAAAAATCATGGAGGAATATCAACAAGGCAAGTATGAAGCCTGGGACTATGAACGAGAGAAAGATGATTTTGAAAAGTCGTTCCCTAAAGGTGCTCCTTTCCCTGGTTCGCTGCTGTTGAGCTATGCAGATGAAGAAGTAAATTCCCCTTTGGTTTGCTAACAAAGTTAATGCTGACGCTGTCTCCACTGAGGAGGATGTCCTTGCTGACAAGATTGGAGAAAATTAGTTTATGATGTTGTTTCCTTGTCGTTTTTAAATAATTTATGTTTAATTTTTAATTTGCTGTAATATTGTTGCTCTTGTGCAACTGGTTGTTTTTGTTTTTGTTGCCTTTTTTGCAATTTGATGTTTTGTGTTTTTGTTGCCTGTGCAACTAGATAATTTATGTTTATGTTAACTATGCTGTTTGATCTTGTTGCTTGCAATGTATTACAATTGTATTACAGTTGTGATGCAGTTTTGCTTACATGTTGCTGTTTTTGTTATATGGACTTGATTGTTGCGTTTATTTCCGTACTGCTGCTATGTTGTCGTGTCTGTACTGCTTGTATGTCCTTGCAAAACAGGGAAAGGTCAGGTGTGGTCGTGGGTTTCCCAATGGCCCTCCGATGCTTAAGTCAGTACTCGTAGTTCAAATAATAAAAAATGACTAAGTTTTAGAGAAGATAATGTATCTTATGGTGATCTTTATGATATTGTAAAAAGTTGATCTGAGGGGTACTCTCTACCTTTCTGGATGTCCTTACTGGGAAGAGTAGAAGGTTGGAGGGAGGTTATACCTTTATTGCGTTCTGGTTGTCTTTGTTGGCGTTTTACGTACCTTTAGATGTGTTGCGTTCCAGCTTCGTTGGACTTCTTTTCCCTCTATGTTGCTTAGTCTGCATGCCCCGTTGCCTACTACTTTTATAAACTGGTACAGTCTTTCCTAATTGGGTGCTAGCTTTCCTGCATTTACTTCCCTGGTGATTTCATATACTTTTCTGCGTACCCAATATCCATTTTTAAAAATTTTAACCTTCACATTTTTGTTGAAACTCCTTGCAACTTCCTTGTTGGTAGGCTGCCATTCTTAGTTTGGCATCATCTCTGATTTCTTCGACAGTGTCTAGGTTGTATGCCAATTCTAAGTGGTTTCTTTCTTCAGTGATTAGGCCATATCTTGCAGTTGGAACTTCTACTTCAGTAGGGATTACTGCTTCACAGCTGTACACTAATGAAAAAGGTGTGTACTGTAGCACCTTTTGGTGTTGTCCTATCTGCCCACAGTATGGATGGGAGCTCGTCGGCCCACTTCCCTTGGCGCCTTCTAGTCTTTTCTTCATGTTGTTGATGATCACTTTGTTGCTTGACTCTACTTGTCCGTTTGCTTGAGGGTACCTTGGTGTGGATGTGATGAGTGATATGTTCCATTCCTCGAAGAATTTTATCGTTTTCTTGCTGATGAACTGGGATCCATTATCAATAATGGTTTCTGAGGGTACACCGAATCTGCATAATATGTTCCTTTTGATAAATGAGATGACGTGTTTGTCCTTGATGTCTTTGTATGCTTCGAAATTTATCCATTTTGAGAAATAATCTATCATCGCCAAGAAGTAAATTCTTTGCCCTAATTAAGGCGGCAACTTGACTATGTCCATTCTCCACTTGATGAATGACCATGGGGTTAGTGTTGGATGCAGCTCCTCGGATGGTTGGTAAGTTAATGGTGCATATTTCTGACCTGCTAGACACTTCCTAGTGAACTACGTCATGTCCTTCCTCATGCTGGGCCAGAAGTATCCAATCCTATGTGCCCTATTAACTAAGTTTCTTTCTCCTGGATGATTTTTGCATTCCCCACTGTGTAAGGATTGTAAGACTTGTTGCACTTCATGTTTCTCTAAACACCTTAGGTACGGGCCTGCTGTTGATTTTTTTTAATAGTACATTGCTGATGAGGCAATAATTGGATGCTTTCAAGTTGAACGCGTGTGCAGCTACTTTCCCTTTTGGTGTTACTTTGTCAGTGAAGAATTCCTTGAAAGGAATGGTCTAACTGTTTTCTTAGTCAGTAGAGTTTGCTTGAATTTTGTAGACGTTCATGGTTGATTCCTTCTCTATAGCTGGGGACATGATGTGTACTAGTGGTATTGCTCCAAACTCATCAAGATTGATGTTGGATCCGAGGTTGGCTAGTGCGTCTACCTCGGTGTTCAAATTCCTAGGTACTTATGCAATCTTGAATTCTTCGAATTCCTTATGAGGTTTCTCACTACCTCTAGGTACGCAATCATTTTTGTGTCTTTTGCTGCATATTCACCATTAATTTGATTGAAAACGAGCAGAGAATCAAAAATTACCTCTAGGTTCTTTATTTTGATGTCCTTGGCAATTGTCAGCAATGTAATTAGTGCTTCATACTCCGCCTCATTGTTGGTGGCCTTAAAGTTGCACCTTACTCCTTGAGCGATTTTGTCTCCTTAGGGGGATGTTATCACTATTCCCAAACCTACTCCTGGTATGTTTACCGCACCATCTGTGTGAAGCTTCCACTTCTACGTCGCTTTAGGCTCTTATAAGGATAACACTTCTTTCTGTGCTTCTTACTCGAGAGCTAGACTGAAGTTTGCTACAAAATCTGCCAAGGCTTGGGATTTGATTATAGTTCTGGGTTTGTACTAGATGTCATACTTACTGAGATTGATCATCTATTTCTCTACCCTTCCTGACATTTCTTGTTTTCTCATAATGGCCTTAATGGGGTAATTAGTACACACACATATAACATGACTTTCAAAATATGGGCGTAATTTGATTAAAGCAGTGACTAAGGCTAAAATGATTTTTTCCAAAGAAGCATACCTATTTTCCGCACTGAGTAGGTTTTCTGACATAATAGATGGGAAACTACTCTTTGTCTTCTTCTCTAGTGAGGACGACACTGATTGTCCCTTCTAACACCGCTAGGTACAGCTGGAGAGGCTCTCTTTTCTTTTGGTTTTGAAAGCACCAAAGGATTTGCTAGATACTCTTTCAGTTTCTGAAATGCTTCTTCATGTTCTTGTTAACATTTGAATTCTTTATTCTTCTTCAACATGTCGTAAAATACTTTATTCTTCTCTGATGACTTGGAGATGAACCTATTCAGTGCTTCTATCCTTCCAGTAAGGCTTTGTATATCTTTCTTGGATTTCAGCCATTCTAAGTCGAGTATTGCCTTGACTTGTTCTGGGCTGGCTTATATTCCTTCTTGTGTCACCATGTAACCTTAGAATTTGCCTGAATGGACTCCGAATGTACATTTTGTAGGATTCAACTTCATCCCGAACAGATTCAAGATGGAAAATGCTTTTTTGAGATCTCTGAAGTGACCCGTGGCTTTCTTGGACTTGACCACCATGTCATCTATGTATACTTCCTTTGTATTCCCAATTTGTTTCTTGAACATTTTGTTGACTAGTCTTGGATATGTTGCTCTGTCGTTCTTCAGTTCGAAAGCATTACTTTGTAGCAGTAGATTCCTTGGCTGGTTATGAATGCTGTCTTTTCTTAGTCATCTTTGTGCATAAGGATTTGGTTGTACCCGTTGTACGCGTCCATGAAGGATAACAACTTGTGCTTTGCTATTGCATCTACCATGGCATCAATGTGAGGGAGTGGGAATGGATCTTTTGGGCATGCCTTGTTGATGTCTGTGAATTCAATGCATATTCTTTATTTTTCGTTCTTCTTTTTCACCTACACCACGTGAGCTAGCCACTTTGGATACTTGACCTATCTGATTTTTCCGGTTTTGAGTAGGTTTTAGACCTCTTCATTGATTATCTTGTTCCTTTCTGAAGCGAATTTTCTTCTCTTCTGCTTTACTGGTGTATGCTTTAGGTCCACATTTAGTTTGTGTGTGATCACGTCTAGCGAGATTCCTTTCATGTCTTCATGTGTCCATGCGAATGCATCCTTCTCTACTTCCAAGAACTCTAAGATCTGCTTACTTAGGTCTTTACTTAGTTTCGCTCCTATTCTTCTTTCTAATCAAGATGATCCGGGTTCAGCTAGACCTTAGTTGCCTCTTGTTCTTCTGCTGTGCTGATCTTTTCTTAGCCCAATTAAATCTCTAATTGCTATGATGACTCTTTCTCTACAGATGTTGCTTTCAAGGCTATCTTGTAGCATTCCTTAGCTTCTTTTGGGTCTCCCTTGATTTCTTAGATTCCCCATCTGGTGGGAAATTTAATGATTTGATGATAGGTGGATGGGATAGCCTTCATCTCATGTATCCATGGTCTGTCGAGAATAATGTTGTAAGATAATAGAGTATCAATCACTAGGAATTTTACCTGTAGGTTGATTTCTTTTGCATAGGAAGGCAGTGCAATTTCCCCAATGGTTTTCTTAGTTTCTCCACTGAATCTAACTGGCATTGTTGACTTGTTGATGATATCCTTCTCCTCTATGTTCACATGCTTCACTTTATCGAGCATTATGATGTTGGCAGAACTTCCATTGTCAACTAGGATTCTTTTGATGAGGCAATTTCCAACTGGAAGTGATATTACTAGGCCGTCATGGTGCTCTTCCACTGCATCAATTTCCTCAAACACAATCGGGACATCTAGCTTTTCTTCTACCTTCTTGGTTGACTTGTTCTTGTTGCTTTCTTTGGCACGACGTTTTGCTGCTGAGTATGTCAAACCGCATACTTCTTATCCTCCAAATATAAAGTTTATTATGTTGATGATTGGAGGTGGAGGAGGTGGTTCTCCTGGTTTGGATTCTCTTTCTCCACCTAGAGCTTTAGACCTGTCTGTCATGAGTTCCTTGAGGTATCCTTTCTTCAGCAGGTAAGCGACTTCCTTTCTGAGTGCCACACATTCGCCTGTAGTGTGCCCGATATCTGAATGTAAATCACACCATCTTGAGGGATCTTTCTTCTCCCTTGGCCTGACACTCTTTCTAGGCCACTATACAATGTCTCCCATTTGTTCAAGGTCCTAATCACACCTACATGGTTAACATTGAAACAATATTCATGCAATTTAGGAGGGAGTTCAGGATCTTCCCTCCAATCTGTGAATTCTCCTTCAATAGCGTTGACTATTCCTTCTTCAAAGTGGGATCGCTAATAAGGATTAAATATGTGATCCCCTCTGATGAAGTTGTTATTCCTTCTTGAAGAGCGATCTAGTTCTAGAGTCTTTCGTGAGTAGACATCCTCTTCAAATCTGACTTGAGCCATTGCTTTGGCTTGGACATCTTCGAAGGTTGTGTAGGGATACTTGGTTATTTCCTTGTAGAGTTCACTATGGTCCAACAGTCATCTTCTGCAGGCTTCAATGGTAGTGGGAGTGTTGCATTTGTGTATTCCAATCTTCTCCTTGTTGAACCTGTTTAGATAGTCCCTTAAGGACTCGCCATGCCTTTGCACTACTCTGTACAGATCTGAGGATTGCTTCTGGACTTTTCTGCTGCTTGCGAATTGAATTTTGAATAGGTTAAACATTCCTACAAAAGATCGACTAGTCTCATTATCTAAATTAATGAACCAAGTTAGGGCTGGACCTAACAGTGTTGCTCCAAAGCCTTTGTACTTGATTGCTTCTCTAATATCTCTGGGATAGAACTGGTCATCACTTTTCGTTTGTAAAGGGATACGTGTTCATCAGGATTTGTTGTTCCATCGTACATGGCCATGTTGGGTGTAGTGAACCTCTTTGGCACTTCAACCATGGCGATCTCTTCTGAGAAGGGTGACTCTATGTAGCCATCAGCAGCTTCCTCCTTCATTGGTTTTGGCACTCTAGGGATCTTTGCGATCTTTGCCTTGAAAGCCTTGAGGTATTCCTTGACTACCTTTTTTATCTTTCCCTGCTCGGTTCTGGCTTGTTTGTTTCCCTGTAGGGTACCTGCATCAATAAAACCTTCATCCAAGGATATATGCCTGTTGTTAGAACCTTTATCCCCGTTATTTGGGGTATGAAAAGCTCCTGATAGGTCAAGGTGCATGGCTATGCCTTTAGTGTTCTTTCTGGTATTGGCTGTTTTGGATGCAATCGAATGTATTTGGCTACGAAGGGCTTTGTTTTCCTTGGTTAGAGTGGTGAGTCTAGCCTCAGTTTTGACTTTTTGGGCCAACAGGGTTTCGATCTGGCTTTTTTGTTGGTCTAAGGTTTGGCGGAATGTGTTCATTCCTTCATTGATTTCAGCTATGGTGAAGGGTACTGGGTTTCCAAACATGATTAAGGGATGCTCTTTGTGGTCTTTTAAAGAGTTTTTGGCGGGTTAACTGATTATCGAACCCACGGTGGGCGCCAAATTGTTTAGGACAAATCTTAGAGGGGTAGTTTCTAGGAATTTCCTTAAGGTTTTAGGGGTATCAATAATCAATCCTGCAATAACAAAGAGCAATAATACAACAATGGATTAAAGATTTAATAGAGAAATAAGAGTAAGAATGACAATACTGAGTAAGGACAGCTTCCTTGATCAGAATGACTACGATAGTTATTGATTAACTTGCAAATAATTAGACTACATGAGTATGAATGAGGCTGTATATGTGTTTCTAGCTATTTTTATCTACGGGTTGCTAGGGTTTACACGGATTTACATAATATATTCAAAAGGGGAAGATCTTCGTGATTTATTCTTCTTACCGTTATGCTTCTATGTATTTTTAGCATAATTGCCTTGCTGATTTGCTGATTGATCCCATTGCCTTATTTGTATCAATTCAGCAGTTAGCTTGATTCTTTCTCCACTTGGCTTTGTGCTTAGGTCTTCGAGACTTCCAGTGACAGCTCTATGCTTTGTGGGCTTATAGAAAATACGGGCCCAACAGTTATATTGCTATCTAGGTAAACATATTTTACTCTTTTCATTCAAATTATCTTTACTCTTCTCATATAAAATGTATTTATTTTATATTGGGATCTGATATCCAACTATTTTTTTCTCTCACCTTACATATATTACTAAGAGATTATTGGAAATTGCAGGGTAGCTGCAATTGACTTATTTATTTTTTATTTTTTGTTCAATGGCGGATGAATGCATATTAGTGGGGTCCCTTGATCCCACTTGATTATTTTAAAAAAATCTTAACTAGATAATTTTTTTTTCCTATAAAAATTGTTTATATTCTTAATCAAATGACCCCCTTAAAATTTGTGAAATGCATATTGACCCCGTTAAATATTTTTTCTAGATTCGCTATTATTTTTGTTAAGCTTGCTGTTAAGTGTTTAAAGGCTAAATAGTGGGATAATTACTATTAAAATGATGGTAATACCAAGAGAATTATTAAGATTTTAATGATTTGAGTAGGCCATAAAGCAATTTTAGCTGAGGTGGTTGAAAATGAACTTTCACTTAGGATGGCATATGAATTTCAGGTCGCTCCAACCTCATTTAGTAAACCATGAACAGTTTTAAATACTTCTTTGACTTTCTTTCTTCCAAAGTTTCGACTATTGATTTAATGTGTCTGAAATGTTTCCCAAGCGCTGATATCCACACATTGTGAGTATTTTTTTTTTAGTATGCTTCCCCTGGTTCACTGGAGCTTAACTCCGACTATATCCGGATTCAACCCAGGTCACACATATGGCTTATAGTGGGTGAATCTCCCAACAAGAGTTTTCTGTATTTGGTGAGGCTCAAACTCAAGACT
Organism: Chenopodium quinoa; assembly: GCF_001683475.1. Lineage (NCBI taxonomy): Eukaryota > Viridiplantae > Streptophyta > Magnoliopsida > Caryophyllales > Amaranthaceae > Chenopodium > Chenopodium quinoa. The sequence goes on from NW_018743616.1 coordinate 543,967, forward strand.
CCCCTTAAGCGACATCAAGTTGCTTACCACTTGAGCCAACACTTGTTCGTCACATTGTGACTTATGAGTATTACTTAGGTAGAATTGTTTCAAACTTTTATTTTCAATCTTTTTCAGTTTTGAGTTGCCCTTATCTATAATGATAGTCGTAGTTAGTGTTTAGGTGACGGTGTGGTGGTTGTGAGGCTACTGGGTATGGGAGATGTTAATGGATTGGGGTTTGAGCATGGTATCTTCGTAGTCAAGGCTTGGTCTACATGGTGTAGGTGGGATGGTGGGTGTTGGGTTAGAGTAGTTAAGGTGGGGTAAGAATTGTTAGAGGTCTTATATTAAAGAGCCTTTATTCCGTACTTTGCAAGTTCCATCGACTCCAAAATGAGGGCGTATAGTAAACGATGGGTGTAGTGTAAAAGATGCATATTAAAGAGTCTTCTTTCCATACTTAGTAAGTTCCATAACTCCTAATTGAGGGTGTATTGTAAATGATGGGTGTAATGTAAACGTTGACTTTGCCTAAGCTCAATTTGAACTCAAAAACGTGAATCTATGATTCAAATATCGGGTTTATTTTTAGTTGAATGTGAGTGTGAAACCTTGAACTTTAGTGGGTAGAGAAAAAATATATTTGGAAAGATCCCTCAGGTTTGGCAAAATTTTGTAAATACCCCCATGTTTTTTTAAGGAGTATTCCTAGGGTACCCCTATAGTTTATTTACCTATTATGTCCAAATTAACGAGGGAAAGCTAAAAGCCAATATTTCACTTTCACTTTCCTCGCCTCTCACCCTTTCTCACCAAAGTAAAAACAACACCACCAACAAAACCTTATATTAGTCCCAAAATAATTTGGAGTCGGCTAACATGAATCGTCATAAGGATAAAGTGAAAATATATTAAGTTTTGAGAAAACTTAACCAAATTAAAGAAAATCAATATAGTTCATAAAACATTATAGGGATAAATGATAAAATTAAATAATATAATATATTTTAAAAGTATTTATACAATTATGACATGTAGTTTGGAATGATTTTCTCCTTCCACACTGCTTTATCCAACACCAATGTAAAAAACTACATATAAGTTTGAAATGATTTTCTTGGTGGATGTTTTTATACATCGAACATAGATTTAAAAAATTTAAAACATAGGCCTCAATTTACTAACAAATGCAACATGTACAAACTTACTAATTTACATTTTTCACCTCTATTTGGTATAAGAACATAATTTGACCTTAATTTCAAATTGTTTCATCTTTCTTCCAGCAAAAATAAAAGAAAAAAGTAAATGAAAATCATCACATTTTAAACAATTGAATAGGTAACAGAAATGAAATTAAAATTAAATCGCCATACTTACAGAAATTGAAGAGAGAATCCACGTGATTGGTGCAAACTCAAAAAACCTAGCAACAATTTGGTAAAAAAAAAAAATGTCCAACAACAATTTGATAAAAAAAGGTTAACCTCATGTGACAATTTTGGTAAATACAATAAACTTAGACGACATTTGAACCAAAAATATCTCCTTTTTCTGACAAACTCTTCAAAATAATTATTTTAATTCGTTCTCGTATTTTGTATATTTGTTTTTTCTATTTAATTAATATTTCACCCAATTTCTATTTTGTAATTCCCTAATTACCCAATAACAAAGGTTCCATCAATTTTAAATGCATTTTCCCACTAATTCGTGCATAATTTCAATTTTTAAATCATCATTCTCTCTTTCTAATGGTTATTTTAATTAACTTGTCCCTTTTTTCTGTTATATATTTATTTTGTTTTAATTAGGGGGATCCATATATAAAACAAATAGGATAAGAAAGCGTAGTATATCGGGGATTTTTTTTTTTAAAAAAAAAAAAAGCAAAAGAACGTACTAAGGGGCCGTTTGGTTTGCAAAGTGGAATCAGAATGGAATGGATAAAGGGTATGGAGGAGAATGGAATGAAACCGTTGAAATTTTCTATGTTGTTTGTTTAATAACAAAGGGAAACAAATCCCACCACCGCACCACCACCTAATTCCACCTTTTCCAGTCACCATCCATATACCAACCCACTCACCGCACCTCCCCCACCATTCGCCGCCCTACGCCACCCCTCCCCCACCCCTGCACAGCTCATCCCTCCCCCAAAAAACCGCCCTTAGCCCAGAAAAACCCAAAAACCCACCCCCCTCATCGTAAAACTCATCGGCTGGCCCTCCCCCACCCTCGAAACCCTAATGCCTAGGGTTTCGATGGTGGGGGAGGGCCGGCCGATAAGTTTTACGGTGAGGGGGATGGGTTTTTTTTAGGTTTGTTAGGTTTTTCGATGGTGGGTTTCAAGAGTGAGGATGGCCGACGAAGGGAGGGGAGGTGCGGCGAGGGGTGCGAGGAGAGGCGGCGAGTGATGACAAGGCTGGTCGTGGTGCGGCGAGGGGTAGGGGAGAGGCGGCGACGGATCTAAGTGGAGGGGAGGGTTATGCATGGGTGAAGGAATGATTTTCCGGTGAGAGAAGGGGTGGCGAGGTTCCGGTGAGAGGCGGCGAGGGTCAGGGATGGCGGCGAGATTCCGGTGAGGGGCAGCGAAGTTCCAGCGAGAAATGGCCTGGGTGAGGGTGGTTGATGTGGGTACGGTTAGGGCTAAGAAAAACTATCTGAAAATCCGAAAATCCGATGATCCGCATCCGATCCAAAAATTATGGATATCCGATTCGAAAATGATTTCGGATCGGATATCGGATCCGAAAATTTCGTATAGCAGATCGGATATCCAAATTTTGGATTTCGGATATCCGATATCCGAAAAAAAGTCGGATATCGGATATCCGATCCGATATCCGAAAAAATACCCAAATCAGCAAACCTTAAATACCCCGAAGGCCCAAATACCTCCAATGGCCCAAATGCCCAAACCAACAAACCCTAAATCAAAACCCTTCACCGCCCTTCTCTCTTTCCTCTCAAATCTCTTACTGTAATTTTCATCCTCACCGCCACAGCGCCACTCTCTCTCTTCTCTTTCATCATCCTCTTAGATCTCACTCATCTCAGCAAGGACTCCTCTCAAATCTCCTCTCTATCTTCTCTTTCACCTTCTTCAAACAAATAATTGTGACTATATATTGAAATCAAGTATCTTCAGCCTCATTTTAGGATGTGCTCAAATAGTAACAAAAAAAAATCCGATCTTTGTCAAAATTTAACAAACCCAAAAAAGAAAACTAGTGGGAAAAAAATGCCAGAAATTGCTTGTAACAAGTTTCCACCTTGGGTTGTTCTTTCTTTTGGTGCTTTGGGTTGTTTTTTGGGTTATGGACTTCTTTGGCTTGCTGTTTCTCAGACTCTTTCAAATACTTTATTGTTTTGTAATTTGTGAAAACTATTTGTTATATTTTTTAAATTTTTCATTTGTTTTTTTTCTCATTTTTCTGGTTGTTCAAGACTTTGAAGGTTACAATCTGTTGAAGGCTTCAAGTAGTTGTAAAGAATTTTATTTTTTTTGGTTTAGAACACTTGTAGTGAATTTTTTATTTATAGAATTGATGCAGAATTAATTTACTTCACCTTATAAATAAAACATACCATTTAATTATAATTAATATAATATAATATTTTTAAATGAGTCGGATATTGGATATCCGAGCTATCCGATCCGAAATTTTCGGATATCTGGATATCGGATATCCGAAACTTTCGGATCGGATATCGGATATCCTAATTTTCGAAAGTGGATATCCGATATCAGATATCAGATATACGATTCGAAATTGGATTTCGGATCGGATATCCGATCCGTGCTCACCCCTAGGTACGGTGGTGGTTGGGGAAAGAGAATGGGAAAGGCTGGGGGGTGGGGAATGGGAGTAGAAGCTTTTTGGGTAATCGTAAGGGAAAGGGAATGATAGAAATGCAAAAAAAAAAACAACAACAAAGGGAATGATTCCCATGGAATCCCATTCCCTTTGATTATTACCGCGAACCAAACGACCCCTAAGTACTTTTAACTTTGTAATTGAGATGAGTCCCGCCGAGAAATAAAAATTGAATTGCAAATGCGAATTCAGCGGAGGAGTTCCAAAAGGATAATTGTTATGTATCTGTTGTAGAGGTGTCAATTCGAATAACCGGATAGAGTTTGGGTTGATCCATGACGGGTCGGGTTTGTTAAGGTCGGGTATATTCGGTTCACAATTATCCTTTTGACGCGATTCGGGTCATATCATGTCACTTTAGGGTCGGGTCAAATTTTGGTCAAGATTTGTCGGGTCCAGATCGGGTATGGGTCGGGCCAACTTCAGATCGCATTAATGGGTTCAAAACGGGTTTGGCCGGGTTAATTTCAAGTCGGATGACTTAGGATCGGGTTGGTTCCAGTTTGGTTGATTTCGGTTCTGTTAAGTTCAGTTTGATTACTAAGGTTGATTCAGTAGTATTCGGTCAATTCTTATTTAGATACTTTTTGTGTTTGGTTGAATTTTGGTTGGGTTGGCCAAATTTAATACCAAATAAGTACATTTTTGAAATTAGAGTATTTATTGAGTTTTTTTCTTTTTTTTTTTTTTTTTTGATTTTTGATTATTATTATTATTATTATTATTATTATTATTATTATTATTATTATTATTATTATTATTATTTTATTTTCTTGTTATTGGATCAATATTAAGTCATTCATGTTTCATTTTTCCACATCTTGTTATTAATATATATATGTAAGTAAAAAAAAAAGGTAAATAATAGGTTGGGTTTAAAATTATGCTTACTATGAAATCATGTCAAGTTAAAATCAGGGTGGGTTAAAATCAGGTTGGGTTAATATTAGTTCGGATCAAAAATAGATCGGATTGAATCGGGTAGTTGTAGGGTTAATTTTGGTTCGGATTGAGTTTAAGTCGGGTCAAGTTGGTTCAGTTTGAGTTCAAGTCGAGTCAAAATCAGTTTCGGGTTGACTTCAAGTGGGGTCAAATCGGTACTGGATTAAGTTCAAATCAAGTCAAATTTGGATTCGGGTTGAGTTTAGTTTGGTTACCAATCGGGTTTGGGTCTTAAATTTTTCAAATCAAATCGGATCGGTTACAGTTCAAAATGGATGATTTTTTCACGTCGGTTCAGTTTTGACACCTCTATTATTGTTGCAATGATTGTAAAAAAAAAAAAAAAAAAAAAAAAAAAAAAAAAAAAAAAAAAAAAAAAAAGTACTTTTGAACAACAATAGAAAGTGATGGACCACATTACATCACTTTACTTTTCAAAATTTAGTGTACCATTTCGTAATACTATTACATTATTAATGGTGTAATTTCCCAACTTAATATTACATATATGAGCTTTAAAAGTATACCATTAAAGCCATCATTAGTACCGATATAATCATTATGGTACCATTCTGATCCACAATTATACAAACAATTCACAACTCAATGGTAGTAATTTTAGCTTTAAAATATTTACGGAAATGCCACATTATGCATATCTATAACTAATACTAAAGCATGCACAAAGGTTATAGTATTAAAATTTTTTAAATTTAAAATATTCACCTAAATCCCTTCATTTCCCCTCCTTTTTAATTTTATTATTATTATTATTATTATTAATTTTTTTTTTTTTATGTACTCCCTAAATTTCAGAAAAGGTATTTTATAAACATTGTAAAGGAAATGGAAAGAATTCAAATAAGTAGGGGAGAGGGTAATGATAAACGTTACATTTACTATATGTTTGGTATCCTAATGGAATGGAAACAATTTGAGAAGATTTTGATTGAGTAAGGAAACATATTTTGTTTCCACTACTTTGTCAAGGGTAATAAATTGGGGGATTTTGTTCCCTCCGAAAGCGGTATTTGTTACTTGTAACCCATACCAAACAACTAGAAATGGAAATACTTAATTGAATCCGTTTCTTACCTCTAAAATTACCATACCAAACGCCCCATAAGTTGGTTTTCCTTAATTATTTCTTTTAGTTGTTTATTTTTTCTTTATATAAAAAAAAATTACCTCTAAAAAAAAGAGCTTAATAATTATCATTGGTCTATCATTTTTCTGTTCATGCCAAAGTTAAAAAGAGTTAGATGTTCTTTTTTCTTTTTATATTTATTTTTTATTTTTTTATAATTTATACTTCCAATTTTTTTTAATACTACCTCTGATTTTTATTATTGGTAACTTTGGAATATTTTATATCTTACAAATAATACCCCAAAATTACAACTAATAAAAATCGGAGGTAGTGATTATATTTTTAAATTTATTTTAAATAACTTAAAAATCCAAACATTTGCTCGGGAATTATCTAGAAATTCACATATGAAAATCCGGCATTTGCACTTCCTTGATTTCAGCAAACCCCTAAAACTTGAACCTGGTACTCATTAGTCATTCCTAGTTGTATTTAGTACTGGTAGATTTTACAATTTGATTGTTTGATGCATTACCGAAATAGGATAATTTTACCATATGTACTCCGCATTAGAATAATAACCCATACATTGATAAAGACACAGTTATTGTATTATTTTCGATATATTCGATATGTTAATAACAAGCTACATGTAAGGTCTTCCTTTGTATACGAAGTACAATTTTGACTTTCATCCAAATAATACAATCATGATATGAATACTACGTATTAAACTTGACCTAAGAAAAAGTCAAGCTATCCAGACCATATAATTTTCCTATATAAAGGGTACCTATTGCCGCTAAGAAAGTACAAGAAACCAAATACACATTATTAAAGCTGAGCTTTTATACCCTTTTATCAAAGTATCCCACACCATCTATCTTTAGCTTTCAAAATGAGAAATCTTGCATTTGTCTTCCTTTTTTGTCTACTATCATCTCTTTCACATGCCATAGAGCTCGACTTTTGTGTCGGAGATCCTAGTCTTCCTAGAGGATCAGAAGGATATGCTTGTAAAGATTCTGCTAAAGTCACAACTGATGATTTTGTTTACACGGGCTTTCGTGGAGAAAAAACTCCAAATAATGTTTTCGGGAACAATGTGACATTGGCTTTTTCTGATGTGTTCCCAGCATTTAATGGTTTAGGCATATCTATGGCTAGGTTAGACTTTGCTGTAGGAGGAGTAATCCCAGTACACTCCCATCGTACGTCGGAAGTTCTTCTTTTGGTGAAAGGTTCCATTATTGCAGGATTTATCGACACAAACAACACTGCATATTATAAAAGATTAGAGGTTGGTGATGTGATGGTATTTCCACAAGCCATGCTTCACTTCCAAATCAACATTGGTAAAACTCCGGCTACTGCATTTGTTAGTTTGAATGGAGCAAACCCAGCACTACAGCTCACTCCTACCTCCTTATTCGCTGGAAATTTACCTGCTGATGTAGCCCAACAAATCACACTCTTGAGTCATGAAGAAGTAACGCGAATGAAGAGAATCTTCGGCACAACCTGACAAAATTTCTTTCTCAAATTATTTCAAATTTAAATTTACCATAATTAATTTCTAAAAGATTGTAATAATAAACAAGTGCATAACTTGAGATCATGTCAATTTTAAATTATCCACTGCGAACTTCCCAAATTGGTTCGTCATTTCTTGTTATATGTATTATATATGTACCATGAGATATAGATCAAGTTATTTAAAATCTTGTGATCAATAAAATTTCCTCCCTTTACTTTATACTCTCTAGCTTTGTTCATCTCATCTTATACTTACTAAAGCCTATTCACTTCATCTTATTTTTTCTGAACTGAAATTAATTTTACTGAACTGAAATTATTTTTGCTGAACTTAAATTATTTTTACCGAACTTAAATTATTTTTATTGAACTGAAATTATTTTTACTGATTCTCTATTAAATTTCTTCTTTAGAGTTACTATATTTTGCTGAAATGAAATTATTTTTACTGAATTGAAATTAATTTTACTAAACTGAACTTATTTTTGCTGAACTGGAATTATTTTTATTGAAATGAAATTATTTTTACTGAATATTATTTTTTTAAGGTGAACTAAAAAGGGCCTAATTCAAACAAAAAATAAATTTAAGTCAAATGAGTTTTTTAATTGATTTTATTTTTATTTTTATTTTATTTTAAGCAATATTAATTAACTTAATGCAAGAATAAGCGATTTCTAGCAATATTAAGTTCACGTACAACCCATTTATCATGCATTATTCTGGTGTTAGACCTTTGCATGCCCTTCCTGCTGGAAACCTTTATACAAAATAGATGGTACCTCACATCTTTGCAGTTAGCGTTTGCGAGGAATGGGAGATCGAAGGGAGTTAGCAAAAATATAATTAAAGAAATAAATATTTTAAAGTGTGCAATGATAAATGTGAAAAAATCTAAGATTTAGTTAAAAAAGAAAAGAGGAAGTATTGTACACCATAAAAGAGATTAACAAAATATTCTACTCTGTTATAACGGATGTGTGCAATACAACGATTTGGAAACTCACCCTCAAATACAATGTAAAATAAATAGCAAAAACACAATAATAAAAGAGACAAGTGTTTATGAGGAAATTTAGATTTCCTCCCCTCAAACCAAAATATTGTTTTAAAAAGTTCCTACAAAATAAGACAATAATTCTCTTGATGATTTTCCTCCTCAACAAATCATCAATTCAACCATCATAATTTTCTAGTAAGCCTAAACCCGCTAACATAGAAACCCACACCAATTAGGATAATTTACTTGCTCCCCAAGCCTAAATAATCCTACATTGATTATATTCCTAAAATCTATCTAGTTTCCTAATTACAATCCTCATCAAACTAGAAAAACATAAAAGATAGAAATAAATAAAAGATACATCATATCTTTTTCCTAACAAATCTCGTTGGTATTTGGTAAGTTTAGTTTATATCCTAACAAACCTTCCCTTAAACTCAACTTACCAAACATCCACATGTACCAACGAAACGTATTCCTCTATAGTGCTACATCATAATCATCATCTACGGCAATAGTAGCGATCCCACCCCTAACATTCTTCTACGCCTTCAAGTCCTCCTTGTACTTAGAACACCTTGTTTGAATGTGTCCCTCTTCTTCACAATACCAACACTTTATGTTAGGATTGACCGCCTTCTTGCCTTTCCAATTTTTTTCACCACTTGTCTCCACTACCAATCCCTCATTGTTGATTAACGATCCTCCTTGCTTCATAAATCTCTCCGCCTCGTTTAGGGCCACCACGGTATCGTCCAAAGCAATAGTAGTCTTCCCTACAAGCATACTAGTTATAACATAATTATACTTTTTAGGGAGAGACGTCAACAATATAATTGCCTTGTCTTCTTCCTTGATTTTCACATCTACATTCGTTAATTGGGTGATCAAGACATTAAACTTATTTAGATGATCTTGTAGTGAGCCAACTTCCTCCATCTCGAGTGAATAGAGATCTTTCTTCAAAAACAACTTGTTTGCTAATGACTTGGATGCGTACATCTTTGTCAACTTCTCCCACAAATCTTTCAGATTTGTATCCGACAAGACGTTGTACTTGATCTCTGGGGCATGAGCCAATCGAATTGTACTAGTAGCGCGAAGTACCATATCCTCCCACTTGTCCTTCTTCATCGCATCGGGTTTCTTATCCTCCAAGGTTTTGTGAAGACCTTGATGTGTAAGAATATCCTTCACTGTACTTTTCCATAACGAAAAATTCGTCTTCTGGTTAAATAATTCTACTTTGTATTTGTTCCTAAAATCCTCCATAGCTCTCAACGTAGCTCTGATACCAATTTGTTATAACGGATGTGTGCAATAGAATGATTTGGAAACTCACCCTCAAACACAATATAAAATAAATAATAAAAAAAACTATAATAAAAGAGACAAGTGTTTATGACGAAATTTAGATTTCCTCCCCCCAAACCAAAATATCGTTTTATTAAGTTTTTACTAAATAAGACAATAATCCTCTTAATGATTTTCCTCCTCAACAAATCATCAATTCAACCATCATAATTTTCTAGTAAGCCTAAACCCTCTTATATAGGCTAACATAGAAACCCACATCAATTAGGAATTTTACTTTCTCCCCAAGCCTAAATAATCCTAGATCGATTATATTCCTAAAATCTATCTAGTTTTCTAATTACAATCCTCATCAAACTAGGAAAACGTAAAAGATAGAAATAAATAAAAGATGCATAATATTTTTTCCCTAACAAATCTCATTGGTATTTGGTAAGTTTAGTTTATTTCCTACCATACTCCTTACACTACAATAAATCGCCCTCTTAGGTTCAAATTTCGCCATATTAGGCAAAGAGGGCGAAAATCGCCCCCAAGTTGCCCTATTAGCTTCAAAGGGCAACTACAATCTTTCGTCCTCTTTGTTAAAGATCAAAGAAGGCAATAAATTTCGCCCTCTTTGATCAAAATAAAAAAGGACAAACATTTTTGCCCTCTTTGATTGAATCAAGAAAGACGATAAACATAAATTAGCTCATAAAATTAAGAATTTAACAAAAAATCACAAATTTAGTAAAACTGAATCGAGCAAATTCGAATGTGATACTCAAATCAGAAAATTCGAGCGGAAAGAGAAAATTCGACAGAGAATCAAGTAAAACTGAATTTGATATACAAATCGTGAGAAATCAGCAAACTATAACAAATTATCACCAAAAACTCAAAATATAATAATAAAATTGATACTTGAAACATTCGATTTGGGCGAATAATTCAACAGAGAATCAAGCAGAACTGTATCCAGCAATTCGTATCAATTGGAAGCAATTCGAGAAATAAGAGATTCGAGCAATCAATTTGGGAATCGAGTAGAAGAGAATCGAGTAATAAGAGATTCGAGGAATCAAATTGGGAGATTCGAGCAATCAATTGAAGGCGATATAGGGTTCATCATTTTTTAGTAGGAGAGAGATTGAGTGTTTAGAGAGAATAAATCATTTTTGGGTAAGTTGTTATTTTGTTTTATTTTATTACTTGTAGTACTGGGTGTCTTAGTGAGGGCCAAAGAGCAACGAGGGCAATTTACATTTCGCCCTCTTTGCTCTGAAATAGAGGACAAAAATTAAGTTCGTCCTATTTGCTTTGAAATAGAAAGAAGAAAGTAAAATTCGTCCTATTTGCTCTGTAATAAAGGGGCGATTACAAACTCGTCTTCTTTGATAGAAACTAATAAGGCAAGTTTGAAGCGTCCTAGTTGGTAAGATAAATTAAGGCAAAATACAACTCGTCCTCCTTGATCAATTTATGTCGCCCTCTTTGATCTTTTTTCTTGTAGTGTTACATTGAATACATAAAAATTATAATGCAAGTTAAACAAGCAAATAAAGATTGAAAAAAAAAATCAAATAATTTAGTACCTTCTACTAATAACAGAATTACCAATTGTAATCGATTGATATTTTCTACATATAATTTTGTCGAGCCTCCATCAAGTAACCCCTCGTTGCGCCGCCCCTGATTTGAGGATGTTTGACGTGTTTTGGAGGAGCATCAAAGCATAAGCTTGTTTAGCATGGGCACTCTTCATCTGAGTTACTGAGTATATAAACAATCGGTGGAGTGCATGGGTCATTCAATTCTATAGAAAAATCATATTTTATAAGAAAAAGATGCAACTTTTATAATATATATATCCATTTTAAGCAAATGTATATGGTGAACCTAAAAAGTAACGGTGTTTAGTACTATATATAAAATATCATTTTAAGGCGTGTTTAGTTTATACAGTGGTATGGAGTTGAAAACTTAATTTTTAATACCCTTTGTTAATTAAATTATTGTTCTTGTAAATAGATTTTTCTTTGATACAGAGATGTGGTATGAGTCATACCTACCACCCTCCCCATCTAAACCCCGAATTTGTGAGCAGCTTGTAATGTGGCCCAGTGGGATTAAAAAGTTTTTAAGTAATCCAATAAACTATAATATATTACCCAAAAAATGTTTAATATTCCACAAATATTTAAACTCAAAAATCAAACTCTAAAAATAAAAGTTATATACAATTAAACATAGAAAAAAATTTGTTTTCAAGCTACATTATTAGAAATTTGAGTGGCTTATTTGCATCTTATATTTCGTTTTTTTACTATATTAATGGTATATTATTACTTTTTATGAAAGTCGTAAAAACAAAATATTTGGGGAGTCTGTTTAACTATTAATCCATCCACGTACGTTATATATAAAATTCAAAAAATAATATATCGATCTAATAACTTATATAGAATTTCCAAACACCTACATAAAATAATTTTTAAAAAGTATTCAGTAATTATCTAATTTTCATACATTGAAATGTTCAAAAAATTGTATAAAATGTCTAATAACTTACTACCTCCGTTTTTTATAATTGACACGTTTTGACTTTAGCACTATTCACTCACTCCCCTTTGACCGTGTTTTGTACTTTATATGTAATGAAAAATATAGTCATGTGGGGTTTTGTTAGATTCATCATGATATATATTTTAAAAATATCAACTTTTTATAATTTTTGTTTATCGGTAATTAAAGATATTAATGAATAAATTTGTGTATTGGCAAACGTGATAAAAAAACTTGTCAACTAAAAAAAAACGGAGAAAGTATATTATATCTCTCATCATAGTAGTCATATATATACTACTATCTCAAAAGTAATTTATCAGTATATAATTTAAATTTAAAGACGTGTGGGGTGGAGCAAGTAACGGGCGGGTATGGCGGCCTTAAATCCACCCACCCCAATGCCCCATCACCCGTGACGAGTATGATTTTCAACTCCATCCCCGTCCATCACTTGCCAAAACTAAATCCATCTCCACCCCCTATTTGATCCGCCTTACTGACATTGCTTATTAGAGGCTCACAAATTTTAATTAGTTAGCTATTTTTAAAAATAATGTAACAAGTTATCTTGAAATTATAATACTTCCTCCATCCCATAATTTAAAATAACAAGTTACTGACATTGCTTATTAAGGATGATGGACTTTTTTTCACTATTTATGTATTAGCTTTGACCTTAATTTTTACTAACATGTTAAAAACATATTTTATCATAAAATATATTATTAGATAGGTATTAATATAAAGTTTCATAATATAATTTTAAAAATAATTTTCATCAATATTTAATCATATAAAATAAAGTCAAACTAATGCATTGGCATTTGTGCAAAGTTGACTGTGTCAATTATTTTGGGACAGAGGGAGTAGTAAATTAATTTAGTCGATCAAATATTTAGAGGAAATACTCATACTATTAAATATTTGCCTCCGTTTTTTTTTTTTTTTTTTTTTTTTTTTTTTTTTTTGTGTTGACACGTATTCCTTTTTAGGAAGTTTATTTTTAGTTGACACGTTTCCTTTTTTGGTAAGTTTTATAACTTGCTTTTTTAGTGTACCCCACTTGCTTTATCATTCTCTCTCCACTTCTTAATACGTGTGTCTAAATTTGAACGTGTCAACTAAATAAAAACGAAAAAAGTATAACACATGTGTCTTATCTCATATCCACCATTTGTGACTCTTTTATACACGAAAAACAGGTCATCTTGCATCTTGTTAGTCTCGGCTACTCGAGTAGCTTTATACGAAGCATGAACTATATATTTTTTCAAGCCATGCATGTTATTAAAAATAACGCGAAATGCAGACAAGATTTCCGGAGCATCAGAAGCTTGATTGTGGAATTTGATGGATCTAGATACAGGAAAAAAATATGATTATATTCTTAAAATGAGCATGGTAAATTATTTCATATTCAACCCATACCATTTTAGACACCACGTAATTATTTTGAGAGAAATTAATTAAAGATAATATTATTCAAGTCAATAAAACAATGATGACGGTGCTCAAATTATTGGATTAACTAGATTTGTAATTTTCACTATTTATTATTATTAGTTTAACACTATATATAATTATATTAATTATCTAATTGCAAAATAAGATGGAAAATTTGTAATCACAAAAATAAAAAAATTAAATTATATCATACTAAAGAAAATAGTGGAAGTCTTACATGCACGACTAATAACATAATTATGGATTATGTCATAAAGTCATATGTAGGAAAATATTATTACATAGTGTTAAATAAAAGAATAATATATTTGTTGAATTTATATAAATAGATTATAATTACCAAACTATAAGGGAAATATTATTGCACAATATTAAATATTCTCTAAGAAGTTTTGGCAAAGAAAATAAATATATTTTGGCGGGAATTTTTTTAAAAAGAAGATGACATATGTCATCTGGTTTCACCTATAATATAGTACGAAGTATATAATAATATATAGTTTTAGCTATAGATTTATGTGTTAAAGTCAATTTGATGCAATATAACGTAAAGATGTATTTTTTTAAAAAAAATAATTTATTTCATACTATAAATAAAATCCATTTCATTGTAACGTATCAGAAAAAAAAAAATCAATTTAAGCAAATAAGGTTAATATTACTAATAAAAATCTTTAATTTCTATTATAATATATATAATTTTCTTTTTTTTTTTTTGTCTTAAATAAGTTGTCAATCAAAGAAATATAAAAAGTGAAAATAAAGTTAGAATATAATTATTTTTGAAAAATAGTTTTGGAGGGAAAAAACGATACTATGAAGTGACATGTGTCATTTTCGATGTCTAATTTAGTATTATGTTATTGAATTGATTGATGATTGACTCAAAATCTCAAATTATTCATTGATTTTCATATATACAAAATAAACAATATCATACCCTTTTTGAACAATTGAACAAGTCAAGCCATACTGACCAAAAATTGTTCCTCTATATAAAGGGTGCCAATTGCCACCAAGAAAATGCAAGAAATAAACCAATCCGCAATATAAAGCTATCCTTCAACACTTATACTTTGTTTAACAATCCAACGCCACTGCACCTTTCTAGCTATAACAAATTAACAAGCTTGCATAATAATGAGCAATCTTTCATTTTTCTTAGTCTTTTGTTGTTTACCCACTTTGTCCCATGCCATAGAACTCGACTATTGTGTCAGGGATCCTAGATCTTCCTCGAGGACCTCAAGGATATGCTAGTAAAGATTCTGCTAAAGTCACAACTGATGATTTTGTTCACACAGGTTTTCGAGGTGAAAAAACTACTAAGAATGTTTTTGGAAACAATGTGACATTAGCATTTTCAGATGTGTTTCCAGCCTTTAATGGTTTAGGCATATCTATGGCTAGGTTAAACTTTGCTATAGGAGGAGTAGTTCTAGTACACTCTCATCGTACATCAGAAGTTCTTATTTTGGTTAAAGGTTCAATCATTGCAGGATTTATTGATACAAACAACACTGTATATTATTAAAGATTAGAGGTTGGTGATGTGATGGTATTTCCACAAGCCATGCTTCACTTCCAAATCAACGTTGGTAAAACTCCGGCTACTGCCTATGTTAGTTTGAATGGTGCAAACCCAGCATTACAGCTCACTCCTACCTCTTTATTTGCTGGGAATTTACCCGCTGACATTGCCTAGAAAATCACACTCTTAAGTCGTAAGGAAGTTATGCAAATGAAGTGAATATTCGACACAGCTTAACAAAACTCCTTTCCTGAATTATTCTAAGTTCCCAAAATAAAAATGAAATAAAGTAATAAAAGAGTGCATAATTAAATTATATATGTCCATTGTATTCCTTCAGCTTTTTGTACAAATGAATAATTTTTTAACATATACATATATAATATCCTCCTTGCTTTTTCTTTAATGCTCATCAGCTCATCCCTTTTTAGGACAAATGGACAATACTTCCTCCATTTGTACATTTTTAGTTGACACATTTTTGCATTTTTATTTTTTAATATTATTATTATTATTATTATTATTATTATTATTATTATTATTATATACCAAAAATAGATAAAATCATACAACCTCCAAATAATTAGTGGGAAGCCGAGATACAATCTGGGCTCCCACTCCTCTAATTATAGCAAATCTAATCCTAGGGAACCTTGATATGGGCAGCAACACGTACCCCAATGTCTTGCATCTTTAAGAACTTCTGAACCCGCTTCAGTAATGTAACGGTCTCCTTCTCTAATTCGCCAAGAGAAGAGAAGGAGAAAGGAAGGAAACCGTACCCAATTGTTTGACAGTTAGCCTCATACTTAGTCCGCTTTCAAAGAGCAACATCTACCACAACCCGCCCAGGAGAAAAGTCAGACAACTCAGACTGAGTCAAAGGAGAAGACCCTGTCAATTCAACACACATATCGCGACCCCGCTTCCAAGATAAAGTAACACATCTGCAGATCTGAGGGCCCCATTGTTTCCTCCCAGACAACCTAGTGTCAACCTCCTTCCTTGCCGAAATCCCAAACCGGTAGCAAATATCAACTAGAGTATCTCGAACAACATTATGCCGATGTTTAACACCCACAATACCGACACACGACAGCGCATGATTGCCGAAAATATCCCAAATCCTTGCTTAAGAAGAGCACGGTGCAGAAAATAGAGAACAAAGGAACACCCAACCGATAACACAACACGCTGCGATAAGTCTTCGCGTTCATCGTCTGACCTAACCCTGAAATAGGGACCGCCCGAAGCCAAGCCGATGTATTATTATTATTTTATTTTTTGTTTTGGTCACTAAGTGAGTTTTATAGATCAAAATCAACAGCTATATACCCAAGTCCCCTTAGGGAACAAAACAAAAGGCAATACAAATGACCATCAACCCAAAAGAGAAGCAGACTATACAAGCTTCTCTAAAAAATCCATATCAGAATTTTTAATATACTTTGATCTAAGTCCTAACAGCCTAGTTCTAATATCAAAATTTACAGTTTTTACAATGGTATGTATACATGGAACCTTTAGATCCCAAAGTGCTGTATTCCTTGCCTTCCAAATCCAATATATCACTGCTAACAAACTCATCCTAATGATTCCTTTCTAGAACTTGGTATGAGTTGTTCTATCTCTTCTACTGGTTGCTTTTAGGTTCTGGCATTTTACCTTGAAATTCAATTCGGAAGTCACTTCCTCAATGACTCTTTTATTGTAACTACACTGAAAAAACAGGTGATCATGACTCTCTTTATGATTTCCACACAGGAGGCAATCAGGCCTAGTGCTTGCCCCAAATTTGATCAATTTGTCCCTGGTTAATAACCTTCCATGCACTGCGAGCTAGGAAATGAACTGATGCTTAGGGACAGCCCACCTATCCCAAACAAATCTGCTCCATCCATCTCTAGCCTGACAGGTCTCAAAAGAGTATAACTCTTACTTATTCTGTATTTACCATACCTAAAAGAGTTGTTAGCATACACATTCATCATTGTTTGCTTCACCTCACAAAACTTCTTCCAGTACCAACTGGTATCAGCTGTAGGTTAGTAATCCAACTAGTTTTTGCCTTTTATGTACACTGCATTAACCTACCTCACCCAGAGATTCTCTTTATTCTATGCTATTGCCCACACATGTTTCCCAAGAGCAGCCTTATTCCATGTCTCAACATCTTTTATACCCAAACCACCTTCGATTTTCAGCTTACAAATATCCTTCCAGGCTATATAACCAGGTTTATTATGTAAACTTCAATGCCATAGAAAATTTCGACAAATTGCATTAATTTTTTGTAATAATTTCCTTAGGCATAATCATGATATGAGCCTAGTAGGTTTGGATACTCATAAGGACAGAATTTACCAAGAGCTGCAAAGGACAAGTGTCTTGAGCTCCACACCTTTATTCTGGTACCCATTCTATCAATAAAATGTTTACAATCAACTACAGAGAGCCTTTTTGAGCATATTGGCACACCTAGATACCTAAATAGGAGCCTGCCTTTCCTGAAGCCTGTCATATCTAGAATTTGTTCACTCAAGTCATTGTCAATTTCACCATAGTAAACAAAAGTCTTCTCTGCACTAGCTTTTAACCCAGTAGCATTTGTGAAGGCTTTAAAACCTTTCATCATCATTTTTACAGACTTGACTTTTCCTTCACAACAAAGAATTAAGTCATCTACAAAACATAAATGGGTAAAACCCACAACTTTTCATCTGGGGTGAAATTGAAACTTGGTGTTAGTGCTGATAACTTTTAGAATTCTTAATAAGTATTCAACACACAACACAAAGAGTAAAGGGGAAATGGGATCTCCCTATCTCAATCCTCTTTTTGAGCCAAAAAAAACCATGTAATGAACCATTTATCATTAGTGAAAACTTAGGAGATCTGACACACACCATAATGAGTTTAATGAAGTGGCCAGGAAACTGTAGAGCATTCATCATTTCTTCTAGGAAATCCCAATCCACGGCATCATAAAATTTCATCAGATACAACTTAATAAGACATCTTGGAGGGGCAACTTTCCTATTATAATTCCTCACTAGATCCTGACAAACCATGATATTATGCACAACATATCTACTGTGCACAAAAGCACTCTGGCTCTCAGCTATTATCTCAGGAATTACCTTTTTCAACCTTTCACAAAGCATCTTTGAGATGCATTTGTAAACCATGTTACAACAAGCAATTAATCTGAACTCTTTGACATTCATAGGAAATTTAGTTTTAGGAACCAAGGTTATGGAAGTAGTGTTAACTTCTTTCAGAATTTTACCAGTCTCCATAAAGTTAAGAATAGCTTCACTGATGTCTTTACCCACTATATCCAAGCATTCTTTACAGAATTACTCCCAAATTCATTTGGCCCCGGAGCTTTGTTCTCATCAATGTCAAACATGACTGCTTTCACCTCCTCTTTGCTAAAAGGTGCTGACAGTACATTTTGCAAATCCTCGTTCAACAAAGGACCTTGCTGGACAATATGCTCATTACAGGCTTCCTTTCTTCTGTAGAGGTTCCCAATATGTACTCATAATACTCAAGGAAAGCTTTAAGAATATCATCAGAATTCTCACCTTGCATATTCTGAATAGTATATATCTTGTTTTGAAACTCTTCTTCAGTGACTATGAAAGATCATGGTGTTTTGATCTCCTGCTTTTATCTCAGTTCACTTTTGTTTTCTGTCTCAAGTATGAAATGTAATCATCTTGAGCTAGAATCATGTGTTTTTTTGCTGTCAATTCTTTCTCCCTCAGCTCCAGATTCTTGGGATCTTTATGGAGTTCAAGATTGACATTTATCTGACTCAGATTTAGACAAGTTCTACTACACCACAATATTCAAATTACCATGCTTATTAAGATCAACAAGCATTTTCTTTACCCTTTTGAGTTTCTGTACAACTCCATACATTGGGGTACCCTTCACATCTTCCTCCTAGGCTTGCTTCACATTATCCCGAAATTCAGGTTTCCTGCTCCACATATTGAAGTATATGAAAGGTTTTTTTCCCTCCTTCTACTCTGGGAAGACAGAAACAACTCCAGGGCAATGATCAAAATCCTTCTTATTATGAAAATACATCTCAGCATTCTTGAACAAAATCTAAAGGACACAATTAAAATCACCAAGAGCTATCCATGCCCCATCAATTCTACTGCTTAATACTCTAAGGTCATTCCACAACACCTCCCTTTCAGTATTAGTAGTAAAAGCATAGATGAAAGTGTAGTGAAAACTTTCCTTCATGCTTTTAGATTTTACAATACAATGAATCAGCTGACTTGTACACATAACAATATCAACCTCAAAGGATTGAGATTTCCAAGCAACCACTATTCTGCCTCTATTTAGGGAACTATTATTACAGGTGATATTCAGCCATCAAAAACCCCAAGGTAGAGATTTCCCATGTTCTGAGATTTCACCTTGTTTTCCAAGAGACCAACGGAGACCACAATTTTGATCAACCAGAAATTGCTTATCTTTTAATGCTTTCCTGGTCAAGTTGGCACCCGTTACATTCCAGGATATTATTCTATCCATTGCTGTCAGAGGGTATTCCTCCCTCTGCAGCTTTGGTGCTTACTGCATCAGTATTACTAAGTTACTCTGATCTACTTCCCCTTCACCTTATCTAGAACAACAAAAGGATTACTAATTATTATTTTAAACACTAGTTCAGATGATTTGCTTGAAGATTTCATCACCTCTTGAAATTCACCTTCTTTCTCCTTCTCTCCAGTTCTCACTATCTCATCTTTTATTAGCCTTATTCTTCTCTAGAAAAACAAGTTTATTTGCTATTGTTTCTGAGTTTACAGGCTTCTTTAGCATCAGTTTTCCTTTAGGAACCCAAATTTTCTTTTTCTTGCCTCTACAAACATCAACCGTGTGTCCCAACTTCTTGCACAGAGAGCACAACATTGGTCTCCATTCATACTTCAAACTGACCAAGACCCAACTTCCCTTCTCATTCACAAGCTTACACTCTCTAGGAGTGATTGATCCACTCCAACTTCTAGCATGACCTAGCATATTGCAATTTCTCTCTTCTAGCCATAGCTTGATCCGTTTTCACCAATTTCCCATTGATCCAACAATTTTCTTCAGAGATCTTTCCCACAATACTTCAAATCCAGATTCTGCACCTGAAGCCAAACTGGGATTTATCTTGAATTCCTCCTGTGAAATTGTCGTATCCAGTCCCAAGGTTTCAAGAAAACAGGCTTATTATCAAGGAAGATTTTAGGTCCAAATAGAGCTTTGTCCCTATTCTCCAAAGTAATAAAACTAACAATGAAGATACCTTATCCTTCATAGCTACCTTATCAACCCCAAATTCCTCCAAATTCTTCTTAAAAACCCCTCTATACAGAAATTAGCGGAGTTTGCCCACAAATGTAACAAACTATAGATAAATTCCAAAAATCAATTTCTTCTTGAATGTCATCCATATCAATTTTGATGCAATCAACACTTTTGATCATCATTTAACTCAATTACAGCATCAAATTTTCCTATAAATTCTTAGAAGCAGAATCAACACGAAAAACAAAAGGTTGAAAATCTGGGTTACCTTGCATATTCGATTTGACCTTCGAGATAGCTTTCATTGCACTAACCCAGTCTGAAAATGTCTGCCTAACCCTTTCTCGCTGCTCCAATTCTTCCATCGAAGCTTCTGGTGAAAGAATTTGCTCCTCCATAAACTTTTCAATATCTGGGTTTACATTTTCATCCTCCATTATTTCACTAGTACTATTTTTCTCCTTATTCTTCTTCGGATTCTTATGTTTCTGTGTTTATATTTGTTTATTTTGCCTAATTTCCGAGGAAGATTGAGTGCGTGTGCCCACTGACATGGCTGCCGAACTTGCTCGGAGGAAAGCGCACACTTTCTCCCCCCTGTGCCTTATTATTATTATTATTATTATTATTATTATTATTATTATTATTCTTATTCTTCTTCTTCTTCTTCTTCTTCTTCTTCTTCTTCTTCTTCTTCTTCTTCTTATTCTTATTATTATTATTATATTATTATTATTATTATTATTATTATTATTATTATATTATTTTTTTTTTTTAATAAAATTAACCCTCAACGATATAAAAAAAAAATCACCTTGTCTGTATACCAATAGTAAAGTGAAGTTATTTTGGGAGGGAGTTTTCTCTCCTAAACTCTACTTTATCTCTATTTTTTTTCCTTCGAATCATTATAATGCTTAAGAATTTAATTACTTTGT